>NC_140633.1:7718079-7811140 GCF_057382275.1 Copadichromis virginalis
ACAGCTTTCTCCCAGCTCTCTGCTGACGAGACTAGCGCCACATATGGAGTTGTTTATTTTATCTGTTTTGTATTTTCTTATCCTGTTCTCACTGTCTTTCCTATAAAAAGTGCCAAGCCTCTGTACACGGTGTGAGTTGTTCTGAACAGCTTACCCGTGTGCACGTTAAAGCATAAAAAGTGATCTTGTCTCATTGTGTCTTTATTTCTCCTGGGTCTTTTACAGAGTTTTCCCCCAACAGTAGCCATGCTCAATATCTCTTCTCTGGACCCCCATCAGCAGCCTCATATCAACTCGCTGAGCATCAGCCATGATGATCTGGTTAAAGCTCAAAGAGAGGATCCAGCCATTGGCCAAATCCTCAAGCTGAAACTAGATGGAGCAAAACTGACAGATGAAATACGCAAGATGGTAAGAGGAACTGCCCATAAACTCCTCCATGAGTGGGGTAAGTTACATCTTGAAAATGACCTCTTGTATAGATGTACCAGTGACAGAAGACAATTAGTGCTTCCTGCCAAGTACAGGACTTTAGCATTAAGACATTTACATGACACGATGGGTCATGTTGGGACAGACCGAGTGCTACATCTCGCAAGGGACAGATTCTATTGGCCCTTTATGGCTAAGGACATTGAAGCCTATGTGACCCAGAAGTGTCCCTGTATCATGTCCAAGAAACCAGTAACACACGTCAGGGCTCCCATGGGTAGTATAAGATCGGACTACCCTTTAGAACTGGTGTGTATTGACTTTTTGCATTTGGAAGCCAGCCGTGGAGGGTATGAGTATATTCTCGTGGTAATTGACCATTTCACTAGATTTGCTCAAGCATACCCCACAAGGAACAAGAGTGGGAAAACAGCTGCTGAACGGATTTTCCAGGATTTCATACCCAGATTTGGATACCCATCCAAACTACATCACGACCAGGGTCGTGAATTTGAGAATGAACTGTTCAGGACACTACAGAAATTATCTGGTGTCGGACATTCCAGAACATCACCTTACCATCCTCAAAGTAACCCTTCAGAACGTCTCAACAGGACAATACTCCAAATGTTGAGAACATTAACAGAAAAGGAAAAAGTACAGTGGAAAGACCACCTCCCACATCTTGTACATGCGTACAACTGTACTCGACATGAGTCCACCGGCTACTCACCATTCTATCTCCTCTATGGACGACACCCGCATCTACCAGTCGATCTGCTGTTTGGATTGAAGGGGGAAAATGAAACATACTCACCTACAGGATATGCCAAGAAATGGGCCGAACGAATGTCGGAAGCTTATCGGATTGCTAGTGAAAATAGCAAGAAGTCTAGTGCAAGAGGCAAAATAACATATGATAAAAAGGCAAAAGGAGTCATGCTTCAGCCAGGAGACAGAGTTCTGGTCAGAAACCTCAGTGAGCAGGGAGGACCTGGCAAGTTGAGATCATATTGGGAGAGGACTATTTATATAGTAAAAGAGCAGCTAGCAGATAGCCCAGTTTACGTAGTCCATCCTGAAGCTGGAGACCCAAAAAGAACCCGAACATTGCATCGCAATCTACTGTTACTTGTAAATGACTTACCTGTTCAAGTCACTCCCCCCCTGGCAAAGCCTGCAATTGGAAAGACAACACGCAACAGACGAAGGATGGAAAGATCGGCAGATGCACAAAGACAAACAGACATGTGGGATATCTCTGACAGCGGTTCTGAGAGTGATTGCTCGGGGTACTGGCTAAGAGCACCTGTTGAAAGGACTGTGAGAAAGAACCTGGACCATGAGCAACACCCTGCATCTCAGTCATACCAGACCAAAGAACCTATTAGAGTGACAACAAACACAAAAAATGGACATTCACCTGTGCAGACGATGGAAGACATACTGACTATGCCTGAGCATTCACCATCCGTCAGCATTGAACAATTCGAAGAGGAAACTGGGAGAGAATGCTCACACCTGCCATGTTCTCTGAGAGAGGAGATGGAAGAAATGGAAGTGGGTAGTGACAACCTATCTGAATCCAGAGGGTCTGGTGAGGAGTGTGAAACTCATTTGCAGTCTAACGTACAGGTTCAACCACCGGGACATACTTGTACGGACATTAGAAGAGCTACCCGTCACAGGAAGCCACGACAGTTTCTGACTTATGAATCACTGGGTAAACCCTCAGTGCAGTCACATGCGGCAGTTAATCTAGTTGGGGAACGCACAGCACCACAGTTACCTGCCACAACCATACCATCATACACTGTATTTCCATACCCACCATTGGCAATTGTGCCGCCCGTGTGTATGTCACAGTCACCAATGTACTGCACCCCAATACCATACTCACCATACCAGTATCACGCATCACTGAACCCATCTGCATACACACCACCCCCACTGCTTGTTTCATAACTAGTTCTTGGACTGATTAGAGTTAATAAGAATTTGAGAAGCAAAAGTTAAAAATGTCATGATTTTGTGAATGTTGGGAGCCATTTTGTTTTTGTCAGGGAGTGTGTGATACCCACTAATGTGTGATCACATTTATGTGAATTAATTTAAGTAATTTCACTTTCAATGTAAGTGATATTTCCATTTGGAAATGCCCTAAATAACTACAGTAATTGTAACAGGAAACTTGGTAACTACCCTGGGATGTTTGTAGCGGACACTTCATTTTTATACCAATAGGTGGCAGTGTGAGACCATGGTTTGGCCTGTTGTTAGCAGCCTGAAGCGCATGTTCCGCGCTGTTTTCTCATAATGGCGGAGTATTCAGGAAACGGCAAGCCACGTCTCTCTGTCTGATCATTTCTTTCCTGTTTACAGGACACATATATAGCTGTCTACAGGTGCTGCCACCCGGTACCTGTAACACTGGCGTCTGAGTCGGACTGGAGCTCTCTGCCCTTTACCAATCCAGCCACGGGCCCATCCATCTGGCCCATCAAGACTCACTCTCATTTCATCAGTCCATAAAACCTTAGAAAAATCAGTCTTGAGATATTTCTTGGCCCAGTCTTGACGTTTCAGCTTGTGTGTCTTGTTCAGTGGTGGTCGTCTTTCAGCCTTTCTTACCTTGGCCATGTCTCTGAGTATTGCACACCTTGCGCTTTTGGGCACTCCAGTGATGTTGCAGCTCTGAAATATGGCCAAACTGGTGGCAAGTGGCATCTTGGCAGCTGCACGCTTGACTTTTCTCAGTTCATGGGCAGTTATGTTGCGCCTTGGTTTTTCCACACGCTTCTTGCGACCCTGTTGACTATTTTGAATGAAACGCTTGATTGTTCGATGATCACGCTTCAGAAGCTTTGCAATTTTGAGACTGCTGCATCCCTCTGCAAGATATCTCACTATTTTTGACTTTTCTGAGCCTGTCAAGTCCTTCTTTTGACCCATTTTGCCAAAGGAAAGGACGTTGCCTAATAATTATGCACAGCTGATATAGGGTGTTGATGTCATTAGACCACACCCCTTCTCATTACAGAGATGCACATCACCTAATATGCTTAATTGGTAGTAGGCTTTCGAGCCTATACAGCTTGGAGTAAGACAACATGCATGAAGAGGATGATGTGGACAAAATACTCATTTGCCTAATAATTCTGCACTCCCTGTATTGGCTTTCTTGTTGTCAACTCTTTCCTGAGGTCCTATAGGGCTTTTAACAGGTTTCAGACAAAACACTACATAGAATGCATATTAAATGCATACAAATGCAAGAAAAATGAGCACTATTTATAGAAGGAAATTCATTTGAAACAGCATGTAACAAATTCGTTTATGAGCCCTCAACTACAACAAGATAATGAATGCAAGATTATTATTTCACCTATATATGACAATCACTATTCAAAATAAGAAATTTTACCAGTGTCACCAGACATTGAAGGTGCTGGGTTCAACACTGTTTCTGTGGTTTCTCTGGGTTTATTGCACACCTTTGGGGCTAGGTACACAAAGAAAAGAATATACACACACAGATAGGAACAAATCCAAGGGGTCAAAATGTGGTCATAAATATTTTGTACTTGTAAATCAGTTTTGTATGTGTAAAAAGAATTTGTGTGTGTGTAAAAAAGATTTGTATTTGTGTGGTAGCGTTCTGGTCATAAGACAATGCATATACTTACCTACAACAGCTTGACCCAGTGCTGACAATGAGATATTGATCTTTCCAAGTCGACCATGTCGTAGCTGCCTCTCCAGAAGTTTCTTGTTGGTGACAGTGTTATAATGATGAGTTATATTTCTCATCAAAAACACATGTGTGGATGGACTCATATTACTTAAAAAGTAATTGCTTTTCCTCATGTTTGCAAAGAACTGTTCAACAACTTGACTGTTCAGCCAGCCTTTCAGCTCTGGGACAAGTTGAATTCTGCGGCATTGTCCTCAAAGGAAGAACTCTCCTGAGTCATCTGTGATGGGGTGCCTGATGATAGTGGTACAGTTGATTTGAAGATGTCTCTCTGTGTCTGGAAGAGATGCCATTTAGCTATGTTTTTATGAGGACATGATATTCGAGGCTTTGCACAAGCACAATGCCAGGTGTTCCTCAGAGCATTATAAGTCACAAATATTCTGCCAAGACGGCAGAAACTGTGTATTTCCGGCTCAAATACAGACAAACAGATCTGTGTTGAGGATCCACCAAAATCCACCCTCACACAAAGTGGAGCATATGCCATCTGGGCAGCTTTCTGTCTCTTTATGCATGTAGCAGCTTTGGCCTCTCCAAAAAATTTAAGGTCCACCATTTCCATCACGATGTGCTCTTGAAGAAAAACCTCCTTTACAGTTTCTCGGCAGTAATCTAGTGAGCGAAGGTGCTCACATAAACTGAAGCCTAGTCCACTCCGCTGGGCCAGCAACTGGTATTGCTGACATTCCTCCAGCTCACATCTGATATTGTGAGACATCCCCCATGTTTTCCTCTGAACGTGAACTGGCACAGAGAACCCATGGCCAGTTCTCTGCACAGCAAATAACCCTGTAGTTTCATCTACACAAACACACTGCTCCGGCTCACTGAGCTGCAGCGGCGCTGGCTCCTCAGCTGGTGGCTCGCTGAGCTGCTCCGGCTCGCTGAGCTGCGCAGCTGGCGGCGCGGGCTTCTCCCGCTCTCCGAGCTCCTGCCCGCTGAGCTCCAGCTCCGGCTCCTGCTCGCTGAGGTGCTCCTGCTCCTCTTGCTGCCTCGCGGGCTCCTCCGGCTCGCCGAGCTCCTGCTCACGCAGGGCAGGTCCAGGTGGCGACATAGCAGCCGGTGAAGAAGATGGCAGAAGGGTGACTGCAGGCGGATGAGGTGACAGTGGCGCTACAGCTACAGATGGTGAAGCAGCAAGTGATGTGGAGAAAAACCCAAGTGAAATAAATAAATAATTAATTAAATGTGTCAATAATTAATTAATTACATGTGTCGTAAATATTTATGTAATTAATTATTTCTGATTTTAATTAATTATTGCCACATTTAATTAATTATTTAATGGTGTATTTAATTAATTCATTATGGCAGTCCTGGCGTTCCATAGGATCTTTGTTCCCTACAAGTGAGGAAACACTACACAATGTGTTACTCTTCTATCACTCCCAGTTTCAACATTTTGCCCATTTTCTTCTGAACAATTTGCCTGTTGTGCTCGAGTCAGGCTATGAGTGCATTATCACCCCAGGCTGTGTTTCAAAATAGCGCTCTTTGAGCAAAGTAAGTTTCTGGGGTGGCTGTAGCTCAGGTGGCAGAGCAGGTCAGCCACTAATCAGAAGGTCGGTGGTTCGATCCCAGGCTGCCTCCTGGCTGCATGCCAAATATACTTGGGCAAGATACTAACCCCATGTTTGCCTACTGGTGGTGGTCAGAGGGCCCGGTGGCGCCTGTGGCCGGCAGCCTCGCCTCTGTCAGTGCCCCCCAGGGCAGCTGTGGCTGCAATGTAGCTTGCCATTGCCAGTGTGTGAATGACTGAATGTAGTGTAAAGTACTTTGGGGTCCTTAAGGACTAGAAAAGCGCTATACAAATGCAGGCCATTTACCATTTAAAGTCGGGCAGGTGGGAGAACAAATCTGCAAACCGCTGCAAAATTGAGGTCACTTTTTCTTTTGTTAGATTAACAAGTTCAATGCGGCTCCCTATGTGGATGAGAGCAAGTGGTTCAGAAAATGTGGTAGATTGTGGTGCTTGGTCTTTCCCCCAGTGGTAGGACATCTATGTACATTCTGATTAAGTTATGAAGTTTATGTGAACTTATTAGCCTTGTGATTTTACAACTGAAATTTGTGTAGATATAGGACCAAATGGCATCAAATGGTTTGACTGTATAGTACAACATACCCCAAAACTTCAACATTTACATACTGAAAATATGTCTTAAGCTTGGACTTTTACTTCTTCAAGAAGCATGTCTCCTTTCTTAATTTGACTGATCTCACATATGGTGGAAATATATAATGTCAAGTCTGAGAGCACTTGTGATTCCAGAAAATAAACGTGACAGTAACTCATTGGACACAGTATTAGATGATCACTTTTTATTAACAACTCTTTTATGTAATAAAAAAGTGGGATCTTCAAAAACAAATACAATGCAAAAGCCCTCAAATAAGGCATTTCTTGGGCTTACTGGGAGCAATGGAATAAATTGCACCTTATTTTCAGAGTCCTTTTTCCCCCTTCACTCTTCATCTTCTCCAGAGGCTCCTGCTGTACTTTTTCTTTTCTCTCTCTTACTTTGGCTTCACTCTTCATCTTCTCCAGAGGTTCCTGCTGCACTTTTTCTTTTCTCTTTCCTACTTTGGCTTCACTCTTCATCTTCTCCAGAGGCTCTGCCTGTATCTTTTCTTCCTTCCTTTGCCTTTTGCCGCTCATCTTCTCCAGAGGCTCTGCCTGTATCTTTTCTTCCTTCCTTTTCCTTTTGCCGCCCATCTTCTCCAGAGGCTCCTGCTGCACTTTTTCTTTTCTCTTTCCTACTTTGGCTTCACTCTTCATCTTCTCCAGAGGCTCTGCCTGTATCTTTTCTTCCTTCCTTTTCCTTTTGCCGCTCATCTTCTCCAGAGGCTCCTGCTGTACTTTTTCTTTTCTCTTTTCTACTTTGGCTTCACTCTTCATCTTCTCCAGAGGCTCTGCCTGTATCTTTTCTTCCTTCCTTTTCCTTTTGCCGCTCATCTTCTCCAGAGGCTCCTGCTGTACTTTTTCTTTTCTCTCTCTTACTTTGGCTTCACTCTTCATCTTCTCCAGAGGCTCTGCCTGTATCTTTTCTTCCTTCCTTTGCCTTTTGCCGCTCATCTTCTCCAGAGGCTCCTGCTGCACTTTTTCTTTTCTCTTTCCTACTTTGGCTTCACTCTTCATCTTCTCCAGAGGCTCTGCCTGTATCTTTTCTTCCTTCCTTTTCCTTTTGCCGCTCATCTTCTCCAGAGGCTCCTGCTGCACTTTTTCTTTTCTCTTTCCTACTTTGGCTTCACTCCTCATCTTCTCCAGAGGCTCCTGCTGCACTTTTTCTTTTCTCTCTCTTACTTTGGCTTCACTCTTCATCTTCTCCAGAGGTTCCTGCTGCACTTTTTCTTTTCTCTCTCTTACTTTGGCTTCACTCTTCATCTTCTTCAGAGGCTCCTGCTGTACTTTTTCTTTTCTCTCTCTTACTTTGGCTTCACTCTTCATCTTCTTAAGAGGCTCCTGCTGTACTTTTTCTTTTCTCTCTCCTACTTTGTCTTCACTCTTCATCTTCTCCAGAGACTCTTCTTGTATCTCTTTCTCCTCCAGTTGTTCTTTATTTTAAGAAAATAATCATTTACTTACTCATTAACTTAACATTGTTCATATTGTGCAATATAATGTTAATATTTACCTGAGGTTATTATTGCTGCAGATGACATTCCACTTTGGTCTTTCTTGTTGTTATCTAAGACCAAATGAGAAATAAATAAATACCACTTCACCTTAAAGTTCTTTGAACTTGTGTATTTTTACTACAGCTGCTGGTTTCCAGTTACCAGATCTGGGTATGGTGTCTTCAAAGAGAGTTGATTGATGAAAAGTGAGCCTCTTCAAGCATCTGGTTTGGTGAATCACCCTTTTTTCTGAACTCTTATTCACAGTCATTGCTTTGTCTTGGCTTACATAGGCCTGCTGCATCTGAAAAATGATGATTGACAAAGAAAAACAAGGTTACTTTAGCTCATCTAGATGTAATGTTCAGATTTGTTATGTAACAACTGGAATTTGGTGCTGTAATCGTAATGAGCTCATCGCCGTTTCTCTGTCCTGTACATATAACACACAGAAATGCAAGAAGACTATGGTGTGAAGACGTGTCTCCCGGGGCTCCGCAAAGCAATGACAAAAATATTGGTTTAAGACGCATCCGCATTTACTATATCAGCCCTGTAGGCTCTAAATAACCGTTCTTGCCGCCGAGCATCCGCTCGTTTATTTATTTTTTTTATTTTTTCACTCTCTGAGGTCGGGAAACCTACTTTTGACAACTTCTGGGAAAGGCCGTAGGAGCTTCTTTCCTGGTTGGCTGTGGTGACCGTAGCAGTTGCGTCCGGGCAATCAAGTTCTCCCACTAAAAGCCTCACCATTTGC
Organism: Copadichromis virginalis; assembly: GCF_057382275.1. NCBI lineage: Eukaryota > Metazoa > Chordata > Actinopteri > Cichliformes > Cichlidae > Copadichromis > Copadichromis virginalis. Next base: position 7,726,644 of record NC_140633.1, read on the forward strand.
TCTTCATTTTTCTTTTTGTACAATGGCAGATAAGAGGGAGCACCGTCGAAAACGGGGTCAAGCCGGCGCGGGTGGTTCTCAGAGCCCGGAGCTGGGCCGCGAATCCCAACGTGACGCGGCTATCACAGAGAGCAGCTACGAGCAGGGTGCGGGCGCACCGCTCGGTGAAGCCACATTTACCAGAGCATTGGAGGCTCTGAAACGGGACATCTGCGACAAGCTTGAATGCAAGATTGACACGGTTACCCATACACTGCGGTCAGAAATATCATCTGTGAAGGCTGAGTTTAAAGCTGCTATAACCACCCTACAGGCCACCGTTAATGCTCAAGGGACTACCATTAAAGATTTGGAGCTTTCAGCTACAACCTGCAGTGACGACCTGACTTCTCTTCAATCTGCTGTAAAGGTCCTAACGGAGGAGGTCAGACAACTCCAAGCTAAATGTGAGGATCTAGAAGGAAGATCAAGGCGTAACAATATTCGCCTTGTTGGCATCCCCGAGGGTTTGGAGTCTTCCAACCCTAGGGAGTTTATTTCCCATCTCCTGCAAGATCTTCTGAAACTGAATGAAGCACCCTTGTTAGATCGGGTTCACAGGTCCCTTGGGTCAAAGCCCAGAGAGGGAACGCCTCCTCGCCCACTTCTCATTAGAGTCCATTACTTCCATGTCAAGGAACAGCTGCTACGTCTTGCAGGGGCAAATTCTCCTCTACTTTACCAGGGCAGAAGGATTTCCATTTTTCCAGACTTTACACCTGCAGTGGCTAAAAAGCGTTCACAGTTTACTGGTGTCAAGCGCCTTCTGCATTCCTGTCCTGGGATCAAGTTCTGCCTGTTCTACCCTGCGGAACTGAGGGTGACACTTCCAGATGGAGTTATACGTAAGTTTACTGATCCTGCGTCTGCCACGGACTTTGCCAATAAGATCCTGGGGGGCCCAGCCTCTCAGGGTACATAAGTGTCTTAGTCCATGGGCTGATATGTCCATCTTGCTTAATTTCTTTGAAATAATTTTTTTTTTTTTAGGATGTTCTAATATACTCTCATATAATCCTTGATTTGTCTTTGCCTTGTAATGCACGGAGCTTAAACTCAACTGGGACTTCGAATGGTTGGGAGGAAGTGCTCAGGGGTGTGTTTAGCGAGGGGTGCGCGCATCTTGTTAGGGAAGATGCTTCAGCATTTAGGGGGAAGTTTGGGTGTTTTTTGTTTTTATGTTGTACTGTTCTGTACACTGATTTTGTTTTTTGCGTGTTTTTCATTGGTCAGCTGTGGCTTTTCTCAACCTATGTTTTAATATGGCACCGCAATTAAATATTAATAATCAACAAGCAGGTTACTCATTTAAGTTCTGTAGCTGGAATTGTAAAGGCCTGAACCAACCTATTAAAAGGAGCAAGGTCCTTCATCATTTGCAATTTTTGGGCGCCCAGGTTGTGTTCTTACAAGAAACACACCTAAAAATTTCAGATCATTTTAGACTTCGCAAGGGGTGGGTGGGTCAACTCTATCACTCTACATTTAATTCCAAAGTTCGTGGTGCTGCTATTTTAATACACAAATCAGTGCCATTTGTTTCTTCTAAGGTTATAGTGGACCAGAATGGTAGATTCATTATTGTGAGTGGTAGTATTTGGAACACTAAATTTATTTTTGCCAATGTTTATGCTCCCAATTGGGACGATCCAAATTTTCTTAGTATTCTTTTCACTAAAATTTCTGATTTCTCTTCCCACTATTTGGTTCTTGGTGGCGATTTTAATTGCTGGCTCGGGCCGCTGGATCGATCCTCAAATAAGCCTGGTAGGCAATCCAACTCTTCCAAAATTATTAATACGTTCCTTAAAGAATTCTCTGTTATTGATGCCTGGCGTTTCCTCAACCCTACACGTAGAGAATACACCTTTTTCTCCCCTGTTCATCATACATACACTCGTATTGATTACTTCCTACTGGACAGTCGACTTACTTCACAGATTCGCTCTTGCTCTCATAGTGCTATTGTCATTTCAGATCATGCTCCGTTGACTCTAGATTTGGCAGTGGGCCAATGTTCTCCGCCAGCTCCATGGCGTTTGAATACACGCTCGCTGTCAGACGATAAGTTCACCACATTTCTGAATTCCAAGATAGACTTATTTATAGAGACAAATACTACACCCGGAATATCACCCTCTATTTTGTGGGAAACATTTAAGGCTTTTATCAGGGGACATATTATATCTTATGCTGGTTTTGAGGCAAACCAAAGGAAAGCAAAATTGTCCGAGCTCATAATACGCATATCGCAATTAGACGAGTTGTATGCCGTTTGCCCGGCACCAGAGGTCTATAATGATAGGCTGTCTTTGCAGACTGAGTTTGATCACCTGTCCTCTGCTCGGGCTGAAGAGATGTTGCTGAAATGTCAGTACTCCCAGTATGAATATGGGGATAAGGCCAGTAAACTGCTCTCTCATCAGCTCCGTAGTGCAGCAGCTGCACACTCCATTCCTCGGATTCAGACATTAAGTGGTGTCTCTATGGATCCTAGAATAATTAATGACCAATTTCGAGACTTTTATTCATCTCTCTATGCGTCTGAGTGTGCATTTAGTACGGAGGCTTTGGACTCATTTTTCAATCATCTTAAGCTCCCATCAATCGATCAGACACACAGCCTCCAGCTGGAGGGACCAGTAACTGTAGAAGAGATCATGCAAGCTATCAGCAAACTGCAGTGTTCTAAGTGTCCCGGACAGGACGGGTTTCCGGTTGAGTTCTATCGTAAATTCATGCCTAAACTGGCTCCGCTCATGATAAATATGTATAAGCACTCACTGGAAGTTGGATCCCTCCCACCCTCTCTACTGCAGGCATCTATATCCCTGATCCTAAAAAAGGATAAGGATCCACTACAATGTGGCTCATACCGTCCCATTTCTTTGTTAAATGTGGATTATAAAATCCTTGCTAAACTTCTAGCGAGGCGTGTAGAAGCAGTCTTACCATCTCTAATCAATCTGGACCAAACAGGCTTTATTAAAGGGAGATACGCCTTCTCTAACCTTAGACGTTTGTTTAATGTCCTTTACAATCCCTCAGACTCCAACAGCCCTGAGTTTGGGATCAGTTTAGATGCTGAGAAGGCTTTTGACAGGGTAGAGTGGGGATACCTCTTTTATGTTTTAGATAAATTTGGCTTTGGTAAAATATTCATCTCCTGGTTGAAACTTCTTTATACTTCCCCGCTTGCCGCTGTCAAAACAAATGGCACATGCTCTGACTTCTTTCCCCTGTTTAGGGGGACTAGGCAGGGCTGTCCTATGTCGCCATTGCTATTTGCAATCGTAATTGAGCCCCTAGCCATATCGCTAAGATCAAACCCAGGTATCACCGGGGTTTTTAGAAATGGTATAGAACAAAGAGTCTCCTTATATGCAGATGACTTGCTTCTTTATATCTCAGAGCCAGCATCCTCATTCCCTTTGGTACTTTCAATACTTGAACAGTTTAGCCTTATTTCTGGCTATAAACTGAATCTTGCTAATAGCGAACTGTTTCCCCTGAATGCTGCTGCACAGAAATATCAGTGCACAGCACTGCCTTTTCGAGTTGTATCAGACAACTTCACATATTTAGGGGTTAAAATTACAAGTCATTTTCATGCTCTTTTCAAGCTTAATTTCGACCCACTTGTGGAGAAAGTTAGGCAGGATTTGGACAGATGGTCTCTACTCCATCTGTCTGTAGCAGGGCGCATAAATACAATTAAAATGAATATCCTCCCCAGATTTTCTTTTCTTTTTCAGTGTGTCCCTGTATTTATTCCAATTTCCTTTTTTGTTAAATTAGACAAGATTCTATCTGGGTTCATCTGGAACAAAAAAAACCCCAGAATACGCAAGACATATCTTCAAAGACCGAAAAAGATGGGGGGGATGGCTTTACCAAACTTTATGTTCTATTATTGGGCATGTAATATTCGTATTCTCAGGTATTGGCTACAGGGGGAGGACACGAATAATGCCCCGGCCTGGCTCAGTTTGGAGACTTCTTCCTGTGTCTCAGCCTCTTTACCAGCCCTGATTTATGCCCAAAAGCAGCCTCCGAGTGCAGGTTCTTATAATAACTCTATTGTCAAAGTTACCTTGAAAATATGGTATCAATTTCGTCGTTACTTTAAGTTGACCTTTTTTCCCCTTCAATCACCCATTGTGAAAAATCCCTCTTTTCAGCCTTCGTTAGCTGATGGTGCTTTTTATTTGTGGGCCTCTTTGGGTATTAGGTCTTTTTCTGATCTGTACATTCAGAATACATTTGCCTCCTTTGAACAGCTCTCATTGAAATTTGGCCTTCCAAAAAGTCACTTTTTTCGCTATTTACAAATCCGGAGTTTTGTTAAGGAGAAATCCTCTCAGTTTCCATCTAGACCTTCTTATCATGACTTTGATAACCTTCTATCGCCTCCCCCTTCATTACAGGGCCTGATCTCCTGTTTGTATGGGAGAATATGCTCCTTTGGCAATTCTTCAATCTCGGCTATTAAATTGGCATGGGAGCAGGATCTGGGGTGTGTGATTCAGGATGACTCTTGGGATAAAATTCTTTACCGGGTCCATGGCTCCTCATTCTGTGCCAAACACGGGCTGATTCAATGTAAGATTCTGCACCGTATACATTGGACTAAGGCCAGACTAGCTCAAATATACCCCAATCTTAGCCCTGATTGCGACCGTTGTCATCAAACACCTGCCTCTTTAATGCATATGTTTTGGTCATGTTCATCCCTCAAACAATACTGGATTAATATTTTCTTGATTTTATCTAAGATCACCCAGCTAACCCTCCAACCTGTGCCCTTAACTGCTTTGTTTGGGGTTCTTCCTGATTCAGTTGCCTTGCCGACGCCTCAAGCGGATCTGGTAGCATTTTTCACCTTATTGGCAAGACGCAGAATATTGTTATGTTGGAAGTCCCCTTCCGTCCCATCCTGGGAAATCTGGATCAGAGACGTTTTGCACTTTAGCAAACTCGAAAAGATTAAATTCACCCTACGCGGGTCTACGGCCAAATTTTTTAAGACCTGGCAACCCTTTTTTGACCATGTTCAGACTTTGCGGTCTCGCAATGCTCCCAATTAGCCAGCTCAGACTCTATCATATTTTATTTTTTTCTTATCTTATGTTTAAGTAAGAGGCCTAAGTTTAAGTATATGGATTCTATTGTGCCTGCGCCCTAGTATTTATTTAACTACTTTATACATATTTTGTTTTCTCTAACAGAATTGACTTATCCCTATCACTAAGCTGACCACTTATCATCTGTGGTTTTTTTTTTTTTTTTTTTTTTTTTTTTTGTGTGTTTTGGTTTTTATGTGTCTGTGTGGGGGTGTGGGTTCTGGATACTCTCCACATCTCCTTTGTACACTCAGGAACTGTTGTCTTGTACCCTTGGGTTTGTTACTAGTATTATTAGATTGGACTTTTTCCTTTTTCTGTTTGTACACCCACTGGTACTGCTATAATCATGAGGTGGGAATGTATGTTTTATATTGCTTTATGTTCTTTAAAAAGAAAACGGCATATTGTTCAATTTATCTTTTGTAAAAGTCGATGCAAAAACTTTAATAAAAAAAAAAAAAAAAGAAATGCAAGAACAAGAAAAAAATTATAAACCAGTTTCATGTTGGTATTGATTGTTTTAGAAACAAATCAAACTGCAAGGAATGAACTTTAGCCCCCTATTTGTGAGTAAAAGCATTTTGTAATAGTGCACCACTATAAGTGCCTGTGCTGATTTGTTAGCAAATAGTTTTTGGACCGTCCAAGTCCTCAGAACTCACTGCTGGTATTATACATACACGAGCACGATCATTAGATTTACTGCAGCTTTCTACTCCTCCTCATGACCTCACTAAAATGGACTGCAGCTAACTCACCTCTTCCTCAAACACATCTTTTCTGAATTGTCTTTGAATTTATCTGGTGGAGGTTTCCCATCATGTTCCATCCTCTTCGAATAAGCTGAGTTCTTCTTCTTCTTCTGGCTCCTCCCTTTAGGGGTCACTACAGTGGATCATCTGCCTCCATCTTATTCTATCCATAGCCGCCTCCTCGTTCATACCAACCCTATCTATATCCTCCATCACTATATCCTTGAACTCCCTCTAAGGGCTTGCTCTTTCCCTCCTGCCTGGCAACTCCATATGGAACAATATATTCACTATGCCTCTTCTACATATGTCCAAATCATGTCAGCTTTGCCTCTCTAACTTTGTCTCCAAACCGCTCAACATGAGCTGTCTCTCTGATGCACTCATTTCTAATCTTCTCCATTCTGGTCACTCCCAAACAAAATCTTAGCATCTTGAGCCCTGCCATCCCCTGCCTGGCCTTTTGCACTGCTTGTTGCTTTGGATGCTTGACTCCAGGTATTTAAACTCATGTACCTTCAATACCTTTACTCCTTGCATATTTCATATGAGCTGACCATCTGACGCAGAAGAATACAAAGACATATTTTGTTGAATGCACTGAAACAGAGGACAAATTTTACCTTTTCCATGGCCACTTTGTGAATCATTTGTCCCAAATGTTCTGCTTCATCCTTTGAATCATCTTTAGATTCATCTTGTGTGGGTCTGCTATCATGTGTCCCATCCTCTTCAGATGCTGCCACCATCTGTTTTCAGAGAAGACAACAATATGTTTGGTCATTTTTGATGGATTGATTGTGGAAGCACTGAAACTGAGGATGAATTTCACATCTCTTTGTGGCACAGGACACCCAGTTTTGTTTTTCATGGCTACCTTAGGAATCCTTTTACGTTCTTGTTCTTCCTCCTCTTCTGAATAGCCTTCAGATTCATCCTGTGTGGGTTTCCAGTCATCTGTCCCATCATCTTCAGATGAGCTCACAGACTGTTATTAGAACAGAAAAATATATATTTTACTCATTTTTCATGGATGTGTGGAAACAAAACACTTACATCTTTAACTGCAGGAGAAGAAACTCTGCTGGATTTTTCCTGCCCACCTTAGGAACCCATTCCCTCGCTTCATCCTCCTCCTCCTCTTCTGGATTGTCTTCTTGTGTGAGTTTCCCCACATCTGTCCTATCATTTTTGTAAAAGACCACCATCTGATTTTAGAAAAGTAAAAGTAAAAAGGTAAAAGATTAGTAATCAGTGAAAACACTAAAAACAAGCACAAGAACATACATTACATACTTTTCTCTTGCGCAACTGGTATGTCACTTTTTGTAGATGCTCCACCCCCTTTTTCAAATCCTGTTTAGTTTCTCTTATTGTGGCTCCGGCACTACAGGCAACCTCACCCTGACCTGGGCTCACCATCTGTTTATGGTACAAATTAAATATGTTTTGTTCATGATGGAGTAAATGATTATATATGAAAGAAGTGCAACCAATCAAAACTCTTACCAAGGGAATCAGGGCACACATACCTTGTTACTGCTACACTGGAAGAGCGTTCTGTCTAAAAGCTCCTCTGTTCCTGATGACTGCTGCTCTTCCTTGTCAGATCCTTCACTGTCCTCGTCCTGCACAGATCCTCTGTCCTCTCTCCTTTTCCTTTTATTTGCTGCATATGTTGCAATTGCATTGGTGGTCAGTGCTCGGCTCTGGAGTGTGTCCTCTGCAGGGTCCTCAGCTGTGCAAAGCAATATTACTAAATATGAATAAATGTAAGTGTATAGATAAATATATGACTTCACTTTAGCTTATTTAAATAACCTTGATAAAATCTTTTGGCTGTGATGGCATCATGGCACATAAATGTTGCCACTCTGTCGTAAGATTTACGTCCCAACTGTCGCTTGGCCTGAAAGAATAATGTTTTAAAAAGAAACCACATGAATAAAACCCATGACACTTTAACCTACTTCATTGTGTGTCAAAAAATAAAAATGAAAAGTTTTCTCACATAAGTGCTACAGGAGGAACGTAGCATGTTGAAGGTGGGGGCAATCCCCAGATTCATCATCTCCCAGGCTGCCTTGAAAAATACCGGTAGTCTATGAAGAACACCTCCACTAGAACTGTGGAAAAAAGTCGGTGCCTCCGAACCGCCTTCAACATACTCTCTGATATGATTGTAACGCTGCAACCAGGTATACTCATTCTTGTACAGGGGGACAGCTGCTTGCCCATGGTATCTTTGAGTTTTGTGCTGTTTAACCTAATACATGAAAATACATTTTTATTCAGCTGAATAAAAAAATGTCTATGTATACTTAGATTTATATCGTTTTAGTACATACACGGATGATGCGGGCACCCTGCTTAGCTTTTTCTGCCATTTCAACCTCCTCAGTAGTCATGTTGATGATCACTCCCTTTCGGTGACCAGTTATGGCAATAATATATCCGCCCAACAGTCCAAAAAACAATTTCAATATTGTTCTGCTCTGGGGTTGCTTCTCGAGGTCATCTGTAAAAACACAAAGAGAACACTACATGTATTAATATGCTATGCTAACACATACACTGCATTTACATGTCCAGTCCCTTGTGCAGATTATAGAGGGATTTTACAAGCACCATGTCTCAAGGACCATGCAAGTACCACAAAGTATCAAACAAATTTTCCAGACCAACCATACAAAAAACCCAGTTTCCAATTACAAAACCCTGTAATGTGTCTTAAGATAGAAGATAGAAAGAGATAAAAGTCTCACGCCCCTTGCCGCCTCTACATATAGATAACAAATGCAAATGTGTTTGAGTAGTAGAAATGGCTGTTATAATGGCTGAGTGTGTGTGTGTGTGTGTGTGTGTGTGTGTGTGTGTGTGTGTGTGTGTGTGTGTGTGTCTCCAAAATATAACTCTAAATATTGAATGTAAATCTGTTCCAGATACCATAACTTGTAACTTGTTTTACTGAGGGTTAGTTATGCTCAGTTTCTGGCATGTTGAAAATAAATGAAACAAAGGAAAGAAAATGTGTAAGTTAACCAGTGTAATGAATCTGAGAATACAGGGAGTGCAGAATTATTAGGCAAGTTGTATTTTTGAGGACTAATTTTATTATTGAACAACAAACATGTTCTCAATGAACCCAAAAAATTCATTAATATCAAAGCTGAATGTTTTTGGAAGTAGTTTTTAGTTTTAGCTATTTTAGGGGGATATCTGTGTGTGCAGGTGACTATTACTGTGCATAATTATTAGGCAACTTAACAAAAAACAAATATATACCCATTTCAATTATTTATTTTTACCAGTGACACCAATATAACATCTCCACATTCACAAATATACATTTCTGACATTCAAAAACAAAACAAAAACAAATCAGCGACCAACATAGCCACCTTTCTTTGCAAGGACACTCAAAAGCCTGCCATCCATGGATTCTGTCAGTGTTTTGATCTGTTCACCATCAACATTGCGTGCAGCAGCAACCACAGCCTCCCAGACACTGTTCAGAGAGGTGTACTGTTTTCCCTCCTTGTAAATCTCACATTTGATGATGGACCACAGGTTCTCAATGGGGTTCAGATCAGGTGAACAAGGTGGCCATGTCATTAGTTTTTCTTCTTTTATACCCTTTCTTGCCAGCCACGCTGTGGAGTACTTGGACGCGTGTGATGGAGCATTGTCCTGCATGAAAATCATGTTTTTCTTGAAGGATGCAGACTTCTTCCTGTACCACTGCTTGAAGAAGGTGTCTTCCAGAAACTGGCAGTAGGACTGGGAGTTGAGCTTGACTCCATCCTCAACCCGAAAAGGCCCCTCAAGCTCATCTTTGATGATACCAGCCCAAACCAGTACTCCACCTCCACCTTGCTGGCGTCTGAGTCGGACTGGAGCTCTCTGCCCTTTACCAATCTAGCCACGGGCCCATCCATCTGGCCCATCAAGACTCACTTTCATTTCATCAGTCCATAAAACCTTAGAAAAACCAGTCTTGAGATATTTCTTGGCCCAGCCTTGACGTTTCAGCTTGTGTGTCTTGTTCAGTGGTGGTCGTCTTTCAGCCTTTCTTACCTTGGCCATGTCTCTGAGTACTGCACACCTTGCGCTTTTGGGCACTCCAGTGATGTTGCAGCTCTGAAATATGGCCAAACTGGTGGCAAGTGGCATCTTGGCAGCTGCACGCTTGACTTTTCTCAGTTCATGGGCAGTTATTTTGTGCCTTGGTTTTTCCACACGCTTCTTGCAACCCTGTTGACTATTTTGAATGAAACGCTTGATTGTTCGATGATCACGCTTCAGAAGCTTTGCAATTTTGAGACTGCTGCATCCCTCTGCAAGATATCTCACTATTCTTGACTTTTCTGAGCCTGTCAAGTCCTTCTTTTGATCCATTTTGCCAAAGGAAAGGACGTTGCCTAATAATTATGTACACCTGATATAGGGTGTTGATGTCATTAGACCACACCCCTTCTCATTACAGAGATGCACATCACCTAATATGCTTAATTGGTAGTAGGCTTTCGAGCCTATACAGCTTGGAGTAAGACAACATGCATGAAGAGGATGATGTAGACAAAATACTCATTTGCCTAATGATTCTGCACTCCCTGTAGAATAACAGTGATTCTAATAACAGGCCTCACAGAGTGTCTGACCTTGGTGTGTGTGTTTCTGTGTGTTGTGTATAATGTGACACAGTGGAGCTAATAATCTCAAAGAATATCTGACAAACAAAATGTATGTTTTCATTAAATCATAAAATAACTAGAGAAATAAATGGTAATTAACTGAGTTTTAAAGCATTCGAATTGGAAAGGGATTAAGTTACAATGGATGTTCTTGTGAAAATGTCCTAAAGACAAATCTAACTGAAGTAGAATCACATAAACTGAATGAAACATGAAGTGATTGAATATGAATGCTCTATGTTAAGAATAACAATGAAAATGTAATGAAGCATTCACAATTTTAAAAGCTACACATTGATAGATAAGGTGTGGGAAGATATGACGTCCAGTAGGAGAAGGGGGGGGGGGGGGGGGGGGGTGAACAGGTGAGGTGAAGAAGAGATTTTGTGTTTTTCTTTTTTGTCTTCTGCAAGATGAGCAGCCCAAAAGATTGGATCGAAGAGGTTCACAGTTGAAAACCTGTCCAACCTGTGAATTCATTCCTTTTTGTCTGCTCATTGTTGCTGTGTTAGGCGGTTAATTTAGAAGGATTTTGATTTACATCCTTCCTCCAACCTCTCCTCACCAAAGAAAAGAACACACTTAGCATTAGCTTAGAGCATCTTAGTTAGATAAGTAGAGTTTAAGTAATCTGATTATTGTTTTGTGATTATTTTATTTTCCTTATTCTTATTTAATTAAATTTCCTGCAATTAAAGTTTAAATTGTGGACACCTTTTATGAAACAATAAAAGTAAAAGTCTTATTCTTTGTAAGTGCAAATACCTCTTACACTTTATTCTAGCCATAATAATGAAAATTATCTTTACAATCATCCCAGAAATAACAAGATCAAAATGTACAGGGCTCCATCTTAAGGCAGAGCTGCACATATTTCACTGCAATGGTGATGTGTTTTAGCTCTGGCTTCATGTGCATTACATTGACCAAGCTGCACATTATTCTTAAATTTAAACTGGACATTAGACAGAAAAGACATAAGCTCAGTTTCAGTGTGTGGGTCACTGTGATGTAAAGATCTGTAGGGGCTTTGTCTTAACCCAGATCTGAAGTCTGTATAATCCCTCTTAAGTAAAATGAACATTCAGTGTCATTGTGATCATTGCAGTGATCCATACCCAGTGCGGCAGCAATCTTCTGGGGAGCCTCATCAATGAACAAAGCATGTTTTTCTGCTTTGACAAGTCTTTCTAAAAAAAAATGTAAGCACAATACCTTAGACACTTTATTATTAACATCATGTCATTAAAGTAGGTAGAGGTATAGATGTGTATTATATACGTACTAGACTTAGATCTCCGCACATTCAGCTGGTGCACGACTACTTCACGGCCAACATCTCTGTTACGTGCCCTCAGTTCGACCAAAAGGGCGTTGAACCTTTTTTTTCCAAGTCTGACTTGTGGTGGTGACATGTTTAATATATATTTCATGAAAGCAATAGCATCCATGAGATAAGCTCTCTGAGTTGTTGGTTTAAACCCTTTTGCTTGCAGGTGTGCTAGAAAACTCCAAAGTCAAAAATACAAATTAGTTCATGTGTTAAACTGTATATGCACACATGTATATAGAAACTAATAATCCTTCAAATTAAACACTTACTCACGGACTTTTCCATGGTTCCTCAGAAACAGAAGGTCAACGTTTGGAATCGCTGGGTCTGCCATGAATTCCAGAAAATGGATGACATGAGTGGCTCGCTGCTTTGCATTGTCACGTATTTTTCTGCTAGGGTTCACACCTTCTGCATGGGCCCTAAATTCTTCCACCAGTCTTACTGATGAGGCAAGAACAGACGTCATATCAAAGTACATTTGTATTGGTTAACTGGAATCCATAGCTGTGCGTGGTCATGGAGCTGCATTTTCACCTGCTGGACATCACAACCTGACAAGTTTAACTGTCTTCAAAACATTGCAGAGGCCTTATTGACAGTATTTGTCTCTACATATCTGTGTGAGCATGTGTATCTCTTTATTAACAAACATGCCATATTGGCCCAGTTTATTTTTCTTATCATTGTTGTGAGGACACCATAAATAGCATTTGTATTTTCTGTTGTACAGTTCATTTGCTGTTATGGATAAAAAGTGTCTTTTTTTGTTTCAAAATAGCTGATAACTATTCACTGATAGCTGCCAACATCTGAGAATAAATATAATAAATATGGCCTGTATTTATATAGCGCTTTACTAGTCCCTAAGGACCCCAAAGCGCTTTACATATCCAGTCATCCACCCATTCACGCACACATTTACACACTATAATATAATTCTATAAAGTTGCTCTATATAGTGTGTAACTGTTAACATAGAGCATTATTACATTTTTTGCTAATGCAATCATATGGCACATTGACTTCTGAGGAAATTTTAGACGGCACTCGTCATCAGAAAGGTTGCCTACCCCTAGCCTAGAGGAACTGACTCTTCATAAATGAATCGAGTAGGGATCGCTATCCCAGGATGGTCAGTCATACGATGCAAGATTCTCTCAAGCACAGCGCATCAACAGGACTGAACTGCCAGCCATGCAGGAGGAAGATGCAGCAGATCCTCTCTGATCACAGCCACCCCAGCCACAGACCGGCAGGTGGTTCAGGAACATTCAGGGATAGTTTCTACCCACAAGCTATCAGACTTCTGAACTGCAGACATTCGGCACACACCATTACACACTCACTACAACTACTGGACTCTACAAACTGTCACTATAAACCAATTTAAATCCTTACTGCACAAGTTTTTGCACAACTGTAAATTCCAAACAAATTCTCTTAATATTAATACTTTAGTATTTTGTTATTTATTATTATTATTAATAAATACATTTTCTTCTTTAATATAACTGCTCACTTCTATATGTTCATGTAAAGCTGTGGCTACAATGTTTATCTGTACATGACAATAAAACATGAAACTTGAAATTTTACAGTAGTAAGTTTGATAAGATATATTATTTACCGTAGTGAGGGGCTTTGCTGGGTGAAAACCGTTTACGTCTGCTATATTTAACCTGAAATAAAAAGGATCATTAAGCAGATTTGTTTATCAAAAGCAAATGAAAGAATGTTTCACAATGAGGTGTACAATCATACAAGATAAACAATACTCACATTTGCACGCTTGGTTGAAGAGTGTATCTGCTTGAGCTCATGATTCCTTTCAAGTTCACACTCTAGCAACTGCTTCACCACCTGTAGCTCAGTGAACAGTATCTGACAGTGTTTGCAACCAGGAGCAGGTGTCCTCGGGAGAGGACGTCCCCTCCTTTGCTTTGCTGCATAGTAAGGTGCACTGCTTGGGATTAACACATCAGGGGATACCACTGTTGAATGACAAGTAACCTTGCTGCTGGAGATAGAAGGAGGCTGCATAATTGGGATGGTGTGGTCACTGAGAGTGTCACTGGCAGAGAGAGGAGGCTGTAGGTTTGGTCTGGTAGAGTCACCCAGAGCCTCGCTGTCAGAGGGAGGAGCAGGCCGATGGTTCAGTGTATCATGGTCACTGTGAGCCTTGCTGTCAGAGGGAGGAGCAGGCAGGTGGATCAGTGTATCATGGTCACTGTGAGCCTTGCTGTCAGAGGGAGGAGCAGGCCGGTGGATCAGTGTATCATGGTCACTGTGAGCCTTGCTGTCAGAGGGAGGAGCAGGCCGATGGTTCAGTGTATCATGGTCACTGTGAGCCTCGCTGTCAGAGGGAGGAGCAGGCAGGTGGATCAGTGTATCATGGTCACTGTGAGCCTTGCTGTCAGAGGGAGGAGCAGGCCGGTGGATCAGTGTATCATGGTCACTGGGAGCCTCGCTGTCAGAGGGAGGAGCAGGCAGGTGGATCAGTGTATCATGGTCACTGTGAGCCTTGCTGTCAGAGGGAGGAGCAGGCCGGTGGATCAGTGTATCATGGTCACTGTGAGCCTCGCTGTCAGAGGGAGGAGCAGGCAGGTGGATCAGTGTAGCATGGTCACTGGGAGCCTCGCTGGAAGAGGCTATAGCAGAAGCAACCTTTGACCCTTCCTCCAGTGCCCTAAAGATGCCCTCCTCAATTACAGCATCATCCACTTCATCCATGTGTGAGACCATTTGTGGTGTGGGATTTGATGCCCTCAGAAGTGCCAGTTCTTTAGCAACGTGTCTGTCCTTGGCCTTTTGCATGTAAAGTTTAATCATAGGTTTCTGAAAAAGTTAGTATTAGATGTGATTAGGGTTAAATTGAAACAGTTTTCTGTGTAACCATTAGGGGTGCAACGATACTCATATCGATATTGAACCGTTCGATACAGTGCTTTCGGTTCGGTACGCATATGTATCGAACAATATAAAATTTTTAATTTATTTTATCAACTTTCCTTCTGACGATGCTGTCTGTGTTAAGCGCTCAGTGGATCTGCGCTCGACAATGCAGCCTAGGCAGAGTAGTCGAATGCAGATTCACTGAGCGCAGGGCAAGCTAGCCAGATAGAAGTTAAGCTCTCCTTGCACCATGGCAAATTGAACCTCCCCCACCCTCATTCAGATCTGGTGTTTGGAACTATTTTGGTCTTCATGTGAAGTATGACCCTAAAGGTAAGCGCGTCATGGACTAAAGTAAAACAGTATGTTGGATGTGCCACACAATGCTCAATTACATGGGGTGGGAACTAGTGTGTTAGCGCAGTTAGCTCGTTAACGTGTTGGCTGTCCAGCCCCAGGCACGGGGCGATCCGCGGTAGCTCGTTAACGGAGATTTGCCGTGTTGTGGCGTTAAGGTCATTTCAACAAGATTAACGCTGACAGCACTAGTGGGAACACAACGAATATGACTGCACATTTACTCCAACATCATCCTAGCGCAAAAGACAAGTGGAAGCAGACAAAAACAGCAAGCATGCATGCTACAAACTTTACCCGAGTCATTTAGACAGCCGTTAGCACATGATTCTCCTTATGGGGACCTAATATGTTTAATATGCTGCTGAGAATATAGCCCAGAAGAAGCATATTGTATTGTTTAGTTCTGCTGAGCCAAATAAGACAGGTCAGGGTGAAGAAGTGACAGCCAAAGAAAAGCTTACCACAAAACGGAAAAGTTATGACAAATCAGACTATAAGGCAAAAAGAAAGTGCAGCTTTATGGTTTCATGGACAAAAGAATTTCTGTGGCTGCAATATGATGAGCTAAATAACCAGGGCTGCACATAAGTGGTCCGCAGGTGCGCATTCGCTGTCAAAATAAAAAACACGCACAAGAAAAGAAGTTAATATTATATAATTATACAATATTATACTTTAATGTATAATATTGTAAAGGAAACAAAACAGGAAACAAAACATAAATCAAAAATTGCTCTCTTTTTTATTCAGGCTACTTAAATTTTCTTTTGGGCTACCAAAAACTGAAGAGTCCCTGCCCAAAGGGCTACCAGGGATTTTGAAATTTTGCGAGCCCTGAGATATGTTTTTTTTTATTACTTTTTTGTTTCAGCAACATAAAATCTAAAAACTGTAAAACTTTATAATTTTAATAAATGACAAATTAAAAAGGCATGAACATTTTTTTTGTATCGAAAAAATATCGAACCGTGACACCAAAGTATCGAACCGAACCGTGAATTTTGTGTATCATTGCACCCCTAGTAACCATATATCAAAACTGTCAGTATTTTACTTATTTGGGCATCCTTCATGTTTTTATCTATGCACACAACATGCTTTCTAGAGCTCGAGGAACATTATATAAATGCAGCATACGGACAAAGAAAGAACCACCGTATTCTTCTATAGAAACTGGAAGACTTTCATTTCACCAGAGTAACAAATATGTAAAATGCAAGGTGCTAAATGTAAGTCCCTTTAACATAAACATCTGATTCCAGAGATCAAGGCTGCCTCACCAACACACAAAAACCACACAGAAACACCACAAAGTCAATAACATACCTGTAATTTGTGGACCTTTTCCAGGTGCTTGTCAAGCCGATTAAGATGTTTTGACTGACATAAGCGGACTGGACAGTCCAGATTTGTAGAAAAGCTGTAAAAATAGTAAAAAAAATTCTGAGTAGGAGGAAATAGAAATTGGATGTGTAAGATAATTGTATCAAATCAGTGGTTCTTAACCTTGTTGGAGGTACCGAACCCCACCAGCTTCATATGCGCATTCACTGAACCCCTCTTTAGTGAAAAATAAAATGTGATTTTTTTACTGGTGCACAAAATGAGCCATGCATGTCATGGCGGAGGCTCCGCCGAACCCCTGAGACCGACTCACCGAACCCCTAGGGTTCGATCGAACCCAGGTTAAAAACCACTGTATCAAATAAATGCAGTGCTTAGAACAAATGTGTAGGGACAGTAAATATAAATTTATCTTTCAGAATTTATTAAGACACTTACTGCCGATGAGAAAATTGGCTCAAAAGAGTCAGCTCAGTTTTATTTACAACCTGCTCTGTGACTCTTAGGTGCTGAACAATATCAGTATATACATGTCCACATATGGGACACTTGTGTCCATTTCTGACATAGTGATGCCTTTGAGTCTTTGAGGCGACAGCAACCTGTTGCCGTTCCTCTGTCCTCTGTGGCAACTCACTGCTCACGAACGCCCCCTGTACACAAAAAGAAGACGCATACAACTACTAAAAAAGTTTTATTTTTTGTCTTACTCTTACTTAATATTTACAAATGCCAATGAAAATAAATTATCTGCAGTACTGTTAGTAATTCTGACTACTTTTGATTTGACCTTTATATTTCTTTGAACATATATATACTGTCTTTGAATTAATCTTGTGTACGAAACCCACTACTACTCCTCCTCATGACCTCACTAAAATGGACTGGAGCTAACTCACCTCTTCCTTAAACTCATCTTTTCTCAATTGTCTTTGAATTTATCTGGTGGAGGTTTCCCATCATCTGTTCCATCCTCTTCAAATGAGCTAAGTTCTTCTCCTTCTTCTGGCTCCTCCCTTTAGGGGTCACTACAGTGGATCATCTGCCTCCATCTTATTCTATCCATAGCCGCCTCCTCGTTCATACCAACCCTATCTATATCCTCCATCACTATATCCTTGAACTCCCTCTAAGGGCTTGCTCTTTCCCTCCTGCCTGGCAGCTCCATATGGAACAATATATTCACTATGCCTCTTCTACATATGTCCAAATCATGTCAGCTTTGCCTCTCTAACTTTGTCTCCAAACCGCTCAACATGAGCTGTCTCTCTGATGCACTCATTTCTAATCTTCTCCATTCTGGTCACTCCCAAACAAAATCTTAGCATCTTGAGCCCTGCCATCCCCTGCCTGGCCTTTTGCACTGCTTGTTGCTTTGGATGCTTGACTCCAGGTATTTAAACTCATGTACCTTCAATACCTTTACTCCTTGCATATTTCATATGAGCTGACCATCTGACGCAGAAGAATACAAAGACATATTTTGTTGAATGCATTGAAACTGAGAACAAATTTTACCTTTTCCATGGCCACTTTGTGAATCATTTGTCCCAAATGTTCTGCTTCATCCTTTGAATCATCTTTAGATTCATCCTGTGTGGGTCTGCTGTCATCTGTCCCATCCTCTTCAGATGCTGCCACCATCTGTTTTAAGAGAAGACAACAATATGTTTGGCTCATTTTTGATGGATAGATTGTGGAAGCAGTGAAACTGAGGATGAATTTCACATCTCTTTGTGGCATAGGACACCCAGTTTTGTTTTTCATGGCTACCTTAGGAATCCTTTTACGTTCTTGTTCTTCCTCCTCTTCTGAATAGCCTTCAGATTCATCCTGTGTGGGTTTCCAGTCATCTGTCCCATCATCTTCAGATGAGCTCACAGACTGTTATTAGAGCAGAAAAATATATATTTTGCTCATTTTCCATGGATGTGTGGAAACAACATATTTACATCATTAACTACAGGAGAAGAAACTTTGCTGGATTTTTCTTGCCCACCTTAGGAACCCATTCTCTTGCTTCACTCTCCTCCACACCTGTCCTATCGCTTTTAGAAAAGATCACCATCTGTTTTAAGAAACGTAACAAAACAAAACATAGAAAATAAAATAATTTCCAACAGTGCATTTTGAGGTCTAAGCATCCCAGAAACTGCACAGACATATGTCAGACATAACTTAAAACCACCAGTATAGGTTCATCAAGGCCCTGAGGGGAAAAACTACGTTTCCCACGAAATATTATGTTACTTCCGGTTTTGGCAGGTAATGGCAGACATGCATCCTTTTTTTTTTTTTTAATTTTGTTTTTAAAATTTTGGTCGCCAACGGAGAGTGTTTGGTAGCGCTGTCCTCAGAAAACACCGTTTGTACTGTTTCGAATCATAACTCTGGTTTTACGTGACCTATTAACACAATTAAGAGAATATCATTTGAAGTCCGCACTTTCAACACAAGTTGAAATGGAGACTGGGGCTGTGTCCCAATTCAGAGACCGCACGCTTGAAGTACGCATTTTGAGTGTGATTACGTCACCGCCACGTGACGACTGTCCCAACTCGAAGTGTACTCCAAATGCGCCGTCGATTTCCCCAAATATCAAGCGTGGTCCGGTGCACGCTTCGTGGTCCCATATATCCCGCAATTCATAGCGCGGCCATGGGTGTGGATAATTTTGCCGCATAATACGGCAGAAGGCAGCAGCTGAAGAGTAAACTGTCAAAAGTAAGTACTGAATATTATGTCACTTATTTATGTGCGAATGTTTTATAATGAAGAACATTGAAACATTAGTGTTGGCCGCATGTCGGCAAAGTTGTGTGACATTAGTGATGTTTGTACTTTCAGCGTTAACTTGGTTTTAAAGCTTCTACTTCTAAATATATATATAGTTGACCTTAATCTTACAGAGAATGTGATGATTTGATAGATAATTAAAATCAGTCGTATATCCACAAACACAACAAGCTGAAAGTCAGTGATGCTGCTCGGTTTGCAGTCCTGAATATCACGGCACAAGCAGGATTCACTGCACTGTTAATGTTAGCTATGTTATATTGCTGCCTCTGTTCGGTGGTGTCGAGCCAAACGGACTTTAACGTGTGTTTGAACGAGCTGACGGTTCACTCGTTAAGCTGAAAGAAAGATGCTTTAATCACAGGAGTCACACATGTGTCCACTGTACCATCTGGGAACTCTTCTTGTTTAGCACTCGTAATAACACAAACACTAAATCCTCCTTCTCTGGTGCTGTTTTGTAGCAGTGTATACACCTGAGACTGTCACCTGTCTGTCTGTCCTGCACTCTCTCTCTCTGATTGTGTAATAAAAGTCTGAACATGTATTTATAAGTTACACTTGTAGAGGAGGAGGAGGAAGAGCCAGCAGCAGCTGACAGATGGAGAGAATAGACAGCCTGTTCCCTGTTTGTGGTTGACTGCTAGAAAAGTTTACAATAACTAACCGTCTGTCCTGAATCAGTCTTATTAGGTAATGTTAAAATAATTTTATAATAATTTGTGGGAGAAAGTACTCAGGGTCTTCAAGTTAAACACTGTGAAAGGCAGCAACAAGTTTAATATTCAGAAACCTAAAGTATGTATCAGCAGCAGAATGGACCTAAAAATAAATGTTTGTTTCAGTTCTATGAAGCTTTGAGTATTGAGTATGAGGATTAGATTTTTTTTTATTTTTTTTTTTAGATTTAAGTATTTATTGTCATTGTCAGGAACAATGAAATTGTGTTTGGGGCTTCCATACAACCCATAAATACAATAATGAAGAAAATAATAAATACCCCTTAAAACCCAAGTGTAAAAATTTAACCCAGTGTGACTCCAGTGCAATAAGACAATCCTTAGCAACAACATAAGAACATGACAAGTAATGTTCATAAGAAATTCAGACAAAGACCTGAGAAACATGACAAGGTACAACAATGCAACCCATTCAATATTATTGTACTGTGAGATATGATGTCAGATATGATAGTTATCTATTTAAGAAAGAGGGGGGGGGGCGCTCAACTCTTTCTCTATCTTCTTAAAAAACTTTAGAGCACTTATGGAAATATGTGATGTCTTGATGAATCAAGCAGATATTTGAAGTTTACACAGCACAATTCTCGCATGAAAATATCTTAAAAGTTTATTTTGTGACCCAGAAAGAGTAATATTTCAAACTCTGCCACTCTGTGGTCCTCCGCCACTGCCTCGTTTGAGTTTTAACTGAAATGGATTCTGGGATATTGCATTTCGTCACTTCGAGCTGATTGGAGACCAGAACAGCCAATCAGATTTTTTTGCATCCAAGTCTGTGATTGGCTGTTTTTGTGGCACAAATATAACGGTGTAGAGAAAGAGTTGAGCGCGCACAGGCAGAAATGTTGAGAGCGCCAGCAACACATTGCGAGCGAGCGCAAATGGAAAAACCGAGGGAGAGGGGCTGCTGTTGTGTGTATGGATAATAGCAAACACTGAAATACATTTTTTGCACGCATGAATGAATTTTGTTCACTCAAATTCAGCTTTTCTTCATTCAAAATAAATTTCCCCTCAAAATGCAACATTTGCACTTGCAAACCTTTTTTTCGTGCGCTCAGAAAACTGGCACAAAAATAACGCCATAAGCCTGGGTCGCTCCATCTTTTTGTTCTGACGCCTTAAATTGGTCATGTGATTTCGGGCACGTCTGTCAACCGCAGAGGTTATTGTGTTAATTCAAATTCACTAAGAACACAATGACTATGCATTCAGATCACAAGTCTGATTGCAATACCTGCCAGACAGGACAGGGTTAAAAAACAACAAAAAAAAGCAAAAGAAACAACAACCAAAAACACAAAAACAAACAAACGAAAAAAAACCCGACAAGGTACCTGTTTGTATTCATGTAACTTTTGAAGGTTAGCTTCATACCTGAGAGCTGGTACCTTCAAATTCGTCATCCATGGTGCTTCGAAACTCTCACCAGAAATATCCGCTGCCGTACTCATGATCACATGACATAGATGATTCTGATTGGCTGCTCAAATGCTCATTAGAGGCGGAGCATTTTTATAACATTAGTTACCATAGGGCTTTGGAGCGTGATGTAACGGGGTGGGCGTGGAAAGGATTTTGGCCTGATGCGCCATTTTCGTGGTCAAAATAAAGCGCAAGCGAAAAAAGCCCCCCCCCCCCCCCCCCCCACAAGAGCGGAGCGAAGGCACACACAACAGCCATGGTTCCTATTTGCTGTGTGGTCGGCTGCAATGTTCGATCGCACGACCGGCAAGAGAATAAGCTTGAAAGTGGTTTATCTTTTCATTCTTTCCCAACCTGGAAGCAACATGAGGCAGCTTGTGTATCGGATATTACCAAACGAAGGCATCTATCCTGGATAGTAGCTAGGGTTGCCAACCGTCCCTTAAAAAACGGAATCGTCCCGTATTTAGAAACAAAAGCACACGTCCCGTATTGAGCTAATAAGGGACGCACTTTGTCCCGTAATACAGTGATAATCAAAAGTAGTCTATAACTTTTAATGGAATTAACGCTTTGTTTGAAAACATAATTCCCAGCCCCTCTCCTGCTTTGTGACCAATGAGCTGACAGCACACTTATGACAATTCGAGTATGACAATTCAGATTACCGCTTATCTCATTGGTCGAGGAAAGGTCGCTTACGGAGAAAATACCGGAAGACAACAGATGACCACAACAAGAAGCATGGCCAACAGGGAAACAAACGCCGACACTGCGGTGCAAGTCTCGGACGACAGTACACCTAAAGCTGGGCAGACACTGTGCGATTTCTTCAGTCACGTTATTCAGCTCCTGCTCAAACTGCACGATTGACTCGCAGGGGTTAGAAGTTGGTAGGTCACGATGCAGAGTCTCACACTATACCGCCCGATGCTCTGATGCGACCTGAGTGCTCACACTGTGCCTCCATAACATGAAGGTTATAACAGAAAATCTGTCGCTCGCTCTCCCTCTCTGTCTTTCACTCACACAGACACACCACCACCATCAACTTTGCTAAATTGCTAATGAAAAACATGATCAGGCAGCTGTGATTGAGCAGCAATGTAAATCCAACTATTTTCACGGTTGTTGTGGTCATGATAATTTTGTGATGCCACATCAAAAAGGCTCGGATGAGGTTTCCAAAGTTCTACAAGTTGTGCCTCCATCGCTTGTGTCCAGATCACACGCTGCACAGCCGTGCTGCTCCATTTTTTTCACCGACGTTTACGTGTTTGCGCGTGAGCAGTGTGAATAGCTACGGTGACACCCTCACGAGCGATTGATGGTCGGGAGCTGGTCGTGAGGTGTTAATCACTTCTCGTTACCCCACGTATACTACACGATGCACGATGAAGGCCAAAATCGGTTCGATCACTTAAAAAACGGCTCAAAATGGGCCTAAAACTGCACAGTGTAAGCCCAGCATTAGAGCAGCAATGTTTGTTCCCCTCAGAGAAAGGGAAGAATGGGAAAAGGAAAACACCTGGCTGGAAAAAGTTAATATGGGCATGTGCAGTGAATATCAGTGCTATGTGGCCAGAAGTGATAATATAACTTATTTTGTGTAATAAACAACTGCAAGGATAGATGATTACAACAAATAGATCACTAATACATAAAAGTAATACATATTTTAATAATGATGATGAGTTAAGATGCGTAATCATGGGAACAAGCGGGTTTACAAACGGGAGCAGCTGATTAGCATTAGAAAAGCTGAAATAATACCTCAACTGAAGCCAATTGTACTAAATGCACTAAATGTGCACTGTTACAAGAATATTTTTCTTTCTATTGTTTTCTATTATTTTAAGTTTTCTGCATTTTCATCAGCGTACGAGACTCAGCAGCAGATTAGAATAACAGTTACACATTTAATAAATCACCAAATGAATACACGCAAGAAACGAGCAAACCTGTTCAATCCGAGAATTTGAGTTTGTGTTCCCTCAGCTGCAGACTCGCTGCTGTTTAAATGTTTGAGAGGAAGATTAGATATAAAGCAAACGTCAAACATAGACTCAGTCTGCGTTCACATTTGATATGAGGCCAGGACGGATAATGGCTGTGTCCTGTTTGAAGATCATATATGTAAAATTGTTGTCTGACCTCCGTCGATCCAGCCGCTCAGAGTCCGTGGTTACCATGGTTACTGCATAAGCACCTATAATGTAAACAGCTGACACAGCGGAAACCTACCGGGAGCATGGGTGTTTATGTTTTTCATTGCAAAAGAACTGTCTGTCTATGTTTCAGTGCCCTGGTCTGCCGCAGTTTCCACCAGCCCCACTCCAGTCTCAGCAGTTTAGTGACCTGACTGTTCCATTTTTAACTTTTGGTGTTTCTGCCTATCACAAGATTGATAACTTCAGTCAGCACTGTAGTGCATCATTCTCACATCAGAGGGACATTTGAATACTGTTTTATACAGCATATGACTGGAAGATGAATATCAAGCAGGCATAAGTGTGATGTTTATTGAACTGAGATCTCCTACTGTCATTTCTGTTGCTGGAGATGTCCACTCTAATTTAATTTAATTTAATTTAATTTAATTTAATTAGTTTGCTGCTTTGAATTATATGCAAACATGTCCATGTGGATTATATAAGTTGCTTGAGGAAGAGAAAATATGTTCATCAAAAGAAGACAGTTGAGGTACTCGGGGCATCTAACCAGGATTCCTCCTGGACTCCTAGGTAGGTGAGGTGTTTTTGGCCATGTCCTACTGGGAGGAGGTCTCAGCGGGCTTGGGGAATACTGTGTCCTCCAGGATGAGCTGGAAGGCATGGCTGGGTTGAAGGAAGTCTGTCAAATTGATAAGCAGAGGAAGTGGTGCAGCACCTGGTTCTGTTTGTAGAAGCTCAGATGTAGGGGCAGCCAATCAGATGAAAGCTGGCGTAAATAGAGGAGGGGTTGGGGTGGGGGCTCCAAAAGACTGTAGCATGCAAAACCACTACTTTGTACAATTTCTGTCGTCTACAGACAAAATCATCTTAACTTGTGATCTTGTAAGCTGCTGGTACTTGAGTTGTTTTATGCCTTTGAACAGAGCCTGGTGGGTATTTGGTCCTGCTTCTGGCATCAGTGCTAAGTTACACTAATCCAGCTGCTGGGTGTAATTTGTTATTAACTGGACTAGTTCATTTATCTATCTCTAGTATGCATTTGAAGAACTCATAATCTTCTGTGTTCTCCCTAGCTGCCCTGGGCTTATCCGTGGCCTTCATCTTAAAATTCAGAGACAACATGTTCCATGTGCTGACTGGCCAGTTCACTACTGTTCTGGTCACAGGCCTCTCCCTCTTCCTCTTTGACTTCCACCCTTCGCTGGACTTCTTCCTCCAGGCACCCACGGTCCTGCTGGCCATCTTTATCTACAATGCCAGCTGGCCCAAGGACCTGGAATATAGCCTGCAGCGGGAGAAACTACGGGTCATCAACGGGGAGGTGTTTGAGAGGTCAAGAGGGGTAGGAGACAAACCACAAATCCTCAGTAGTCACGCACACAAGCCCACACACTCCTTTTCCTCACACAACTTCGCTCACCTAACCCCGATGTATATCCACTTCCTCTACTCCCGCCCACATACCAAGTGCTCTGCAGGAAACTTGGCTCTTGTTTCTCTGTAATGTCATTTCTTGAGTGCAAGAGGAAACCTGATTCCCAGCTATGAAAATAGCATCCAGGCTCATGCTGGAGCCTTACTTCATAGAATTCCTTTAGTAGTCAAGTGTTTTTTGATGGAAGAAGCTATTTAACAATACAGTAGTCTGTGGGGATACTATCCTGGAATTCTTTTCATCCCCAGCGTCCTGTTCTGTATTGAAGAAACCCTGTAAATCAGGTGAAATGCCAGGTTTCAGGTGTTTGTTTCTTTGCTAGAGCACTAACAAAAATACCCTCTCCATTGGCAGCCGTGGCTTTAAAATGCACGGTACTTCCCCGGTGTTTTTCGGGGAGTAAATACTGCCCTCCACTTTCTGAAGACAGAAAAAAGATGTGCACAGTGCCTCAATGTCTGCAGATTTGTCCACTGGATTTGATCACTTGTTCATTCATTCTGATGCCTTGTCTCTTTTTTGTGTTGCAGGACAGTGAGGAGCTCGAGCTCCTGACAAAGGCAAATGCAGACAGTGTTTCTGATGAAGAGTCCTTGTAGTAATGATAGAGCTCACTCCCAAGTATCCAGAGGATACTCTGCATCTTTCCTGCTGCTGATATCGAACTGGACAATTGACTGGATGGAACATGGTCACAGATTGTCTGTGAAAGCATTTATTTGAACAGTGATAAGCAGGTAAACGGTGAAAGATACTGTTGATAGATTATATGAT
The DNA here is from genome assembly GCF_057382275.1 of Copadichromis virginalis. NCBI lineage: Eukaryota > Metazoa > Chordata > Actinopteri > Cichliformes > Cichlidae > Copadichromis > Copadichromis virginalis. The sequence continues at coordinate 7,752,534 of NC_140633.1, forward strand.
AGACTCCTAGAATTAAAAACAAAGTGTTTAATAACAGAATTAGCGAAATGTGTATATTTTGGAAACGTGCCTGTCTGTGGATGACTGCTGTCATTCATATGGGGGAAAGTACCAGCAACGCTGTTTGTTGGAAAATAAGTGATACTTTTGGATTCATTATGGATTCCTTTTATGGACAGTGTATTTCTTTACATGATTCCTGTTGTACATGCTGCTATTTGACTGCTTGCTGGTGCTGGACGTCTAAGGACCAGAAACTGCAGTTTCAGGATTGTTTTGATAATAGATTTGTTTGAAATTGTGGTGATTTTGAATCTTTATCCACACTATGATGAATTCAGTTTGTATTGTACTGTGGAAGAGGCAGTTTATTTTTTTATTTGTTTATTTTCTGAGCCAGAATAAGTGGCATTGACATAATTGCCACTAATGCCTGACTTTCTGTCAGCACCACAAACTCCCTGCCTCTCTTACTTGGGGCTTGAATATTTTCTTGTTAAACTGTAAAATAACATTGTCTAAAGATTGTTGTTTGTGCCATTAAAATCCTCACGTGTGAATGCATTTTCTTGTAAAATAAATGGCAAGTTGTTTTACTTCTGTGCAAGTAATGCAATTTAATACAATTGCTGATGTCTTGTCATAAATTTGTGCATTTATTTAAATACTGAGGTTTTCTGGAGGAAGACCTAAAGGGTACTAGCTGCTCTAACTCCATGTTTTTCTTCTATTACTTTGCACATGCTTGATAGCTGTTTTAGCTCCCTATCAGTTCCTTTAAGCCAACTCTTAGATATTTTACCCACCTGCTAAGTGACTTAGCATTCAGCATGTAGTTTCTTTTGGGTTTGTCTTTGAATGCATGCTTGTCTTGTTCAGTTGGCTTTATTGCAGGCAGAGAAGTGATAGGATTACATGCAATTCTTGCTTCTTTATTCAGGAATTTGACAAAATGACTAAAATCTGGGAACATTCTGTGTTCATCTTGAAACTCTGTCACCGTTCTGTTCCACCGTGCACTTAGCCAATCAGGCAGCTTTGCAGCTATCCTCTGATTTTCCACACAGTCATGCAAAACTTGTAAACCTTGAACATAAGGTATGGCTGACTCAACACTGCTTAGAAAATCTGCAAACTCACGTAGATCTTTAGTGTCTTTGTTGTTAATTTTTGGCCACGACTGAATCTTGTCACGATATGATTTGCCTATCACAAAGGGATCTCCAAACCTGTCGTTGAGTATCTCCCAGGCAGCATGATAAGCGGTGTCTGTTCCAACCAGAAAATGTCCTTCAATAGCCTTCTTCGCTGAACCTCCAACATACTTTCTCAGGAAGAATAGCTTTTCTTGAATTGGCAGATTCTTGCGGTCGACTAATGTTTGAAAAGACAACTTCCAGTCATTATACTGCAGCGGATCACCTGTGAAGACTGGAGGCTCTGGCATTGGGATTCTGTTTGCAGTGATAGCTTCAGCGAGCATCCTTACAAGATCAGTGGAGGGCGTTTCATTTGCACTACGAATTGCTGTTTGAGGGACAGAGGCTTGGAGAGGGGCAGTTTTTTGCGGAGCTCTAACTTGAGATGGGATGAATGGTTTTGAGTTCACATTTGGAAAGCTTGGTTGCGGGAAGTTACTATCTTGTCTTACTTGAGAATGAACAGGAGATTTGTCTTCATCCTCACTGTACACACTTTCAGCATACACCTTCAGTCTTGCTTGTGCTGCATTACGCTTTTGCAATTCTCTCAAAAGTTCCACTTCCTTTCTCTTTTCATCTAACCTTGTCTTTATTGAGGTGCTCTCATTTAGAAATTGAGCTCTTTTCCTTGCATCCTCAACTTCGAGTTCTCTGATTTCTTCCTCACACTGATGCTGTGTTTTCATTATTTTAATGACTTCTTCTGTAGCTGCTACTTCAGCTGCAGCTTCTTGTCTTTGTTGTAGTGTGATCAAAGATGATTGCTTTGACATCCCAGAGATAGACCTTGACTTATATGTGATCCTTGAAGAAGCACTGGATGAACTGCTGTCATACACGGACTCTGAATCAGGCCAGGGTATACTATTTGGATCACCATCTTCTTCTAAAAGGCACCGAGCCTTTGCTCTGGCAGTTTCACTGATAGCCATGCACACATCACATCTTCTGCGGATTTCAATATCAGGACTTTGTATTTTTCTGATCTCATCATGAATGTTACAGATCTCAGTCATACTAGTGTCTATAACACTTACAGCTTCAGGTATTAACTCAATGTCTTTACTCTTCACCATTCTTTTAAATAAGTTTATGTGGTATTTCCACTTCTTGTAAACTCGCTCAAAATTGTTTGTCAAGTCATTTAACTTGGCTTCTTGTAAGGATTGTCCCTTTTCAGTGAGAGTGCGTGTGCGCTGGCTCCTGCGTAAGCTTTCTGACTGTGTGCCTTCAGTAAACATGGAGCACTGTGGGGTTTGTTGAAAACACGCAGTTCTTTGAATCTTTGGGCTGAAGGAAGGACAATACTCGGTGTATATATGCTCAATCAACAATCATTTATTTCGGTACAATTCACAATAAGAGCATTACAACGTCCGGACGGGAGAGATGCCTGCAGAGGTTCGACAGCATGTCTCAAAATGGTGGCAACTTTCACAGACTTTTATAGCTAATCCCAGCCCCCCTCTTTGTCATAAAAGCTGCATCTTCACATGTTTTTCTAATTCTTAGTGAGCCTGGCTCCTGACCTTGCCTCCCTGTCTTTCTGTGTGAAAGTGGAAGGGGGGTAAAGAATGTGGTTTTATCTCTTCTGCCCAGACACCTAGTCTCCCTCTTATGGCCTTCTTCACATGATTCAGCAGTAAAACATTCTCAAGAAAACAGTGTCAGACATTCACAGCTGATCAAGGATACAGAGTAATGCACATTTTGTCTAATGAACTACAAATGATTATGTTTCTTTTATTCAAGAGTATAATAGAGACTAAACTACATACATAGCACACCATTAGAACTAAAGGATAATATATGGCCTGCAGCTGTTAAGCTAATTTACTACCTTGACTACTGGTCATAAAATGGCATATGTTTAACTACTAGTCTTTAACATTCCCTCTTTGATCTCTTATCTTAAGAGATCACTTACAACACGCACTCCAGGGTCACAAGGTCCACGTCTCTCCATTCCTCAGGATCATCCTTTAACAGAGGCATCATTACCCCCCGGCCCTCCGGCCCTGAGGTTACGGCCCTGTCAATAAGACGAACTACTAGTGCTCTGAGGCATGGGATCAAACAACAACCACATGTGGTTAAGACAGCAGTGAAAACAGACAGTGAGACCAAGATTGACATAACAAATCCCTTCCATTGCCCAAAAACAGAAGTCATCCATTCCTCCAGCGGTATGTCGATACCTGAATGTTCATGCATATTATGGGCCAGAGTCCGTAGCCCCTCCAGTGCTCGAGTTACAGAGCCATCCGGAGCTGTATTATTGGGAATAAAAGTACAACACATTTGTCCAAACATTTCACAAACCCCTCCTTTTTCAGCCAGAACCATATCCAGCGCCATCCGGTTCTGCACTGCCATCAGAGAGGTTGGACCTACTTGTTCTGCTAAGCCCTGAATTGCATCACGGGTCAAATTTGACAGTCGGAGAACGTTATAGTGCACATAGTTAATTCTATCTACGTTTTTGTTGGGGGTGACGGGAAACAAGGCAGAAAGTACTGGAATGTTTTCAAAACCGGCTGCTATCTGATCTACTAATTTAAACTCATTTGGAACGCCACGCGGAACACCGATAGAATCTATATATGTGGGTGAATTAACAGTTAAATCAAACGACCAAGATGATCCTTTAGGCCACCCTTGACGTCTGCGCCTAGGTGGTCGTCGCGCATGTCCCTCTACCCTCTCAGAATTATCCTTACCCCCTATTATCAGCAGAGGCGCTCCTAGTCTGACCATGGCACAAACACCAACCGCTTCATTTGGTATTCGCACATGCAGACTCCCACCTCCACAATAATAGTACAAACCGGCTCGAGCCCAAGTACCCACGACCGTGGCGCCCGCACGCGCTGCCTCTCCTCTTCCTGGAAATGTGGCCTCACACCAATCAGCCGGGATCTCTCCAGCGTCATACTCCTGCTCTCCGGGATCATCTGCAGTAAAATTGAAACAAGTATAATTAGCTTTCCTAGGTGTGAATGGTCCGGGAATGGTGTTATTATCTATTGGGGGAAATAAAGCAGATAATGGAGCACATTTTCCTGAATTTACTGCTCTCCGAGTAAGTCGGAGCATGCAATCAAAACCCCAGGGGTCCTCTGGATACAGAGGTGCCGGTTCAATAAATAAACGTGGGCGTGCTGTAGCGCATGCCACACAATCAGACACCTTTTGCTCTTTTGTAGTTTCAATCAGCCAGTCCAACCACAGGTTGCTGTCCACATAGCCTGTGGCACGAGACATCAGCTGTCGGGGTTTCCACTTTGTGTAGTCCATTTTTGTTACCTTAGACACGGAAGGTGGGGCTTTGGTTGATGCGGTGTCGCTGCTAGATAAATTACAGCTTAATGTGGCGTTGTGGCTGGGTAATTTACAGGGTGGATCTTTAAAGTTTATCTTTATTACGCCCCTCGGGTCTTTCCCAAATACATCTACCCCTAACACTAAATAAAACACTTTATCTTCTTTCCGGTACCGCTGCGGTGTAACCTGCCACCCACCAATAGACATTGTAAGTGGATTTTGTGTGTTACTGAAATCACGCTGGATTGCAAACCCCTCCCAACGGCCCCGTGTATCCCATCCTGGGAGGGTGTAACCGGTCACCATGTCCCACTCCTCACACGGGGTGTACCCCGTGGCGGTGGGTTTACCTATAAGACAAGCATTTGTGAATCTTATGTCATGACATGTCCACACTTCGTACCCGCGCCAACTGGTCTGATCCTTTCCACAGTCTATCACGGAACACAGATCAAAAGTGAAGGCTGTGGTGGATCCTCTAACGTAATCCACCTCTATGCCTCCATAATACTCCAAACAAGGATCTGGTTTCTCACCTACATCACGTTCAGAGCTGGTCGCCTCAGGGTCCGCGAGAGGAAGAGGAGGTGGATGAGTTCTGTAACTGGGCAACTCACACAACAGAAAAACAGTAGTTAGCACACCAATAGTGATCATAGCTAACACTCCCATCAGTTTCCAATTCTCCAGAAGCTTCATTTTTGCATTAGACTTTTCCTCCCCCATTTTAATACTTGCTAATAACTTCTAAACTAGAGCTTTAGGCCTACGGCACTTTTTAAATTTTAATTTTGCTGTAGCTAATACTATCTTCTCGTCGGGTGATTCTCGACTTCTTTCTTCAACCTCAGGGGTGGACTACCCTTTGGTCGTTACACAGATCAGGGTATTATTCTGCCCCTTCTATACTAAGATCTGTGTTTTTTGGGGTCACAGCCGTGTCCCCCTTTTTCGCCAAGAGCCTCTCCGATCGCCTAGGCCCCTCCGCCGCTGCACACTGGCTCCAGTGGTACCAGGTGTCGCCTTTGCCCTTCAGCTGGACCGCGTGAGAGGTTCGAGTGGTCACCTCGAAAGGTCCTGTCCACCTGGGCTCCTCCCACTTTCGCTTATACACCTTCAGCCACACCCACTTCGCCTCTGGCGTGGTCACCTCCTTTCCTGTTGGATCTCCCACCTGCGTAGTGAAACTAGAGACAAGAGCTTTTAGTGCTTTAAACTGTTTCACATGTTCAGACACTTTTACTTCCTCTCTTAATTCTCTTACACCTGCTGCAGGGCCTGGAAATTGTCTTCCTGTCAGCAGCTCATATGGAGTGAACCCAGTGCGCTGATTAACGGCGCACCTTACACTCATTAAGGCTATGGGAAGAGCATCAACCCAATTCATGTTAGTCTGTGCACAGATTTTTGCCAATTTGTTTTTAAGATTTTGGTTCATTCTCTCCACTTTTCCCTGAGACTGTGGATGGTAAACTGTACCATATCTATGTTGCAACCCCAACATACATTCCACCTCAGCGAGATCTCGATTTTTAAAGTGAGTGCCATTATCTGATCTTACCTTCTCTGGGAATCCATGCCAAGGGACATAATAATTCACCAGACATTTGATCACTGTTTTGCTATCCTCTCTGCGGGTAAGCCACGCCTCTGGCCAACCAGTCAGTCCATCCACACACACCAACAGATATCTACACCCTCGAACAGCGGTTATCATGTCAGTGTAATCAATCACAATTTCCTGGCCTGGTCTTTCTGGCAAAGGAAACTTACCCATTTCTGGTTTCACGGTGGGCTTCGGATTGTGTTGTCCACAAATCAGGCAGGCTCTCACATGTTCCCCTACCAGGTTTTTCATGTAGGGATGCCACCAATGACACAAATCCCTTTCCATCTGGGCCAACAAGAAAATATTCAAGCCCCAAGTAAGAGAGGCAGGGAGTTTGTGGTGCTGACAGAAAGTCAGGCATTAGTGGCAATTATGTCAATGCCACTTATTCTGGCTCAGAAAATAAACAAATAAAAAAATAAACTGCCTCTTCCACAGTACAATACAAACTGAATTCATCATAGTGTGGATAAAGATTCAAAATCACCACAATTTCAAACAAATCTATTATCAAAACAATCCTGAAACTGCAGTTTCTGGTCCTTAGACGTCCAGCACCAGCAAGCAGTCAAATAGCAGCATGTACAACAGGAATCATGTAAAGAAATACACTGTCCATAAAAGGAATCCATAATGAATCCAAAAGTATCACTTATTTTCCAACAAACAGCGTTGCTGGTACTTTCCCCCATATGAATGACAGCAGTCATCCACAGACAGGCACGTTTCCAAAATATACACATTTCGCTAATTCTGTTATTAAACACTTTGTTTTTAATTCTAGGAGTCTATCATATAATCTATCAACAGTATCTTTCACCGTTTACCTGCTTATCACTGTTCAAATAAATGCTTTCACAGACAATCTGTGACCATGTTCCATCCAGTCAATTGTCCAGTTCGATATCAGCAGCAGGAAAGATGCAGAGTATCCTCTGGATACTTGGGAGTGAGCTCTATCATTACTACAAGGACTCTTCATCAGAAACACTGTCTGCATTTGCCTTTGTCAGGAGCTCGAGCTCCTCACTGTCCTGCAACACAAAAAAGAGACAAGGCATCAGAATGAATGAACAAGTGATCAAATCCAGTGGACAAATCTGCAGACATTGAGGCACTGTGCACATCTTTTTTCTGTCTTCAGAAAGTGGAGGGCAGTATTTACTCCCCGAAAAACACCGGGGAAGTACCGTGCATTTTAAAGCCACGGCTGCCAATGGAGAGGGTATTTTTGTTAGTGCTCTAGCAAAGAAACAAACACCTGAAACCTGGCATTTCACCTGATTTACAGGGTTTCTTCAATACAGAACAGGACGCTGGGGATGAAAAGAATTCCAGGATAGTATCCCCACAGACTACTGTATTGTTAAATAGCTTCTTCCATCAAAAAACACTTGACTACTAAAGGAATTCTATGAAGTAAGGCTCCAGCATGAGCCTGGATGCTATTTTCATAGCTGGGAATCAGGTTTCCTCTTGCACTCAAGAAATGACATTACAGAGAAACAAGAGCCAAGTTTCCTGCAGAGCACTTGGTATGTGGGCGGGAGTAGAGGAAGTGGATATACATCGGGGTTAGGTGAGCGAAGTTGTGTGAGGAAAAGGAGTGTGTGGGCTTGTGTGCGTGACTACTGAGGATTTGTGGTTTGTCTCCTACCCCTCTTGACCTCTCAAACACCTCCCCGTTGATGACCCGTAGTTTCTCCCGCTGCAGGCTATATTCCAGGTCCTTGGGCCAGCTGGCATTGTAGATAAAGATGGCCAGCAGGACCGTGGGTGCCTGGAGGAAGAAGTCCAGCGAAGGGTGGAAGTCAAAGAGGAAGAGGGAGAGGCCTGTGACCAGAACAGTAGTGAACTGGCCAGTCAGCACATGGAACATGTTGTCTCTGAATTTTAAGATGAAGGCCACGGATAAGCCCAGGGCAGCTAGGGAGAACACAGAAGATTATGAGTTCTTCAAATGCATACTAGAGATAGATAAATGAACTAGTCCAGTTAATAACAAATTACACCCAGCAGCTGGATTAGTGTAACTTAGCACTGATGCCAGAAGCAGGACCAAATACCCACCAGGCTCTGTTCAAAGGCATAAAACAACTCAAGTACCAGCAGCTTACAAGATCACAAGTTAAGATGATTTTGTCTGTAGACGACAGAAATTGTACAAAGTAGTGGTTTTGCATGCTACAGTCTTTTGGAGCCCCCACCCCAACCCCTCCTCTATTTACGCCAGCTTTCATCTGATTGGCTGCCCCTACATCTGAGCTTCTACAAACAGAACCAGGTGCTGCACCACTTCCTCTGCTTATCAATTTGACAGACTTCCTTCAACCCAGCCATGCCTTCCAGCTCATCCTGGAGGACACAGTATTCCCCAAGCCCGCTGAGACCTCCTCCCAGTAGGACATGGCCAAAAACACCTCACCTACCTAGGAGTCCAGGAGGAATCCTGGTTAGATGCCCCGAGTACCTCAACTGTCTTCTTTTGATGAACATATTTTCTCTTCCTCAAGCAACTTATATAATCCACATGGACATGTTTGCATATAATTCAAAGCAGCAAACTAATTAAATTAAATTAAATTAAATTAAATTAAATTAAATTAAATTAAATTAAATTAAATTAAATTAAATTAAATTAAATTAGAGTGGACATCTCCAGCAACAGAAATGACAGTAGGAGATCTCAGTTCAATAAACATCACACTTATGCCTGCTTGATATTCATCTTCCAGTCATATGCTGTATAAAACAGTATTCAAATGTCCCTCTGATGTGAGAATGATGCACTACAGTGCTGACTGAAGTTATCAATCTTGTGATAGGCAGAAACACCAAAAGTTAAAAATGGAACAGTCAGGTCACTAAACTGCTGAGACTGGAGTGGGGCTGGTGGAAACTGCGGCAGACCAGGGCACTGAAACATAGACAGACAGTTCTTTTGCAATGAAAAACATAAACACCCATGCTCCCGGTAGGTTTCCGCTGTGTCAGCTGTTTACATTATAGGTGCTTATGCAGTAACCATGGTAACCACGGACTCTGAGCGGCTGGATCGACGGAGGTCAGACAACAATTTTACATATATGATCTTCAAACAGGACACAGCCATTATCCGTCCTGGCCTCATATCAAATGTGAACGCAGACTGAGTCTATGTTTGACGTTTTCTTTATATCTAATCTTCCTCTCAAACATTTAAACAGCAGCGAGTCTGCAGCTGAGGGAACACAAACTCAAATTCTCGGATTGAACAGGTTTGCTCGTTTCTTGCGTGTATTCATTTGGTGATTTATTAAATGTGTAACTGTTATTCTAATCTGCTGCTGAGTCTCGTACGCTGATGAAAATGCAGAAAACACAGATCACGAACACCTGTTCAACCAATCACTTTCATTCCACTTTGATCTGCGACAAACTGACGGTTCATCTCTGTTACAGTGTTGCGTTAGACTGCTATATTTTTTTGTTCTTTATGCTGTAGATTTTCATGTCTCTGGAATAGTTGGCAGTAATAAGGATGATCTTCTGTAAAATCATATTGATATGACCCGTGACATATTCGTACATGTCAGTTAGACTAGTCAGCTGGGAAACTGTTAACTCATAGAGCTGACGATATCGTGGATATGCTGACCTCGCTCCGTGGTGTACAGGTCCGTTTACCCTCATGATTACTATTCACAATAAAAATATTAGCCAAACATCATGAAGTCTGTATGTGTTTCATAGTGTCGAACAACCTTTGTACAGTTAAAGCCAGCAGTTACTACATGACGGAAACACCAACGTTATCTCTTTTATACGTTTATACGCAGGTCACGCTGATTACTGAACAAAAACCCAAAGATCAGCTGTTAATCGAATTTATTTGCTCTCTCTCCTCCTTAAACATGTTTTTAATGTTAGTTATAATTCAGAATTGGCGACTGAAACACGTAGGACACATAAGAACATCAGGAAATAAAACCCCGATAAATATAACCTCAGTAAAAGAAGTCAGTGTCAGCGGGGGTTATTACAGCTGTGTACCAGGGCCTGCGCTTTGTCAGTGGTAATAACAACTTGATTGCTTGCGAGGCGAACGGGTCTATCCTGGGCAGACATCTCCAAAATCATCGAAGCACTTTTGCAAAGAGGCTGTATCTTGACAAACCGACCAGACATATGAAGATTAAATCACTACATTCTCGCTAAAAAAAATATTAAAACAGTATTTGGTGACACACAAACAGGGTTTTTCAAAGTTCAGTTCTGTTAGTTTCCACATGCCGGTTGTTGTGTGCTAAAAACAATGGCCACCAGGCCAAAGCAATGGTTTTGACTCGATCAGTGTTAACCCCGCCTCCTGAGTTTGATGGGTGAGGTTGACAGATAAAATTATTTCATGGTGAGACCTGAAGGAGTCAACTGTGCCAAAATGAATTAATTAAATACACAATTAAATAATTATTTAAATGTGGCAATAATTAATTAAAATGTGAAATAAATAAATAAATAAATAATTAAATGTGTCAATAATTAATTAAATGTGTCATTAATTAATTAAATGTGTCAATAATTAATTAATTAATTACATTTGTTGTAAATATTTATGTAATTAATTATTTCCGATAATTAATTAATTTGTGCATGTAAATGGAGAGTCCTCTTCACACACTGAGGTTAATTATGGAGTTCCACAGGGTTCAGTGCTAGGACCAATTCTGTTTACATTATACATGCTTCCCTTAGGCAGTATCATTAGAAGACATAGCATTCATTTTCACTGCTATGCTGATGACACCCAGCTCTATCTGTCCATGAAGCCAGATAACACACACCAATTAGTTAAACTGCAGGAATGTCTTAAAGACATAAAGACCTGGATGGCCGCTAACTTTCTGCTTCTTAATTCAGATAAAACTGAGGTTATTGTACTCGGCCCTGAAAATCTTAGAAATATGGTATCTAACCAGATTCTTACTCTGGATGGCATTACCTTGGCCTCCAGTAACGCTGTGAGGAACCTTGGAGTCATTTTTGACCAGGATATGTCCTTCAATGCACATATTAAACAAATATGTAAGACTGCGTTCTTCCATTTGCGCAACATCTCTAAAATTAGAAATATCCTGTCTCAGAGTGACGCTGAAAAACTAGTTCATGCATTTATTACTTCCAGGCTGGACTACTGTAATTCATTATTATCAGGATGTCCAAAAAACTCACTGAAAAGCCTTCAGCTAATCCAAAATGCTGCAGCAAGAGTCCTGACAGGGACTAGAAAGAGAGAGCATATTTCTCCTGTTTTGGCTTCCCTTCATTGGCTTCCTGTTAAATCCAGAATTGAATTCAAAATCCTGCTCCTCACATACAAGGTCTTAAATAATCAGGCCCCATCTTATCTTAATGACCTTGTAGTACCATATCACCCTATTAGAGCACTTCGCTCTCGCTCTGCAGGCCTACTTGTTGTTCCTAGAGTATTTAAAAGTAGAATGGGAGGCAGAGCCTTCAGTTTTCAGGCCCCTCTTCTGTGGAACCAGCTTCCAGTTTGGATTCGGGAGACAGACACTATCTCTACTTTTAAGATTAGGCTTAAAACTTTCCTTTTTGCTAAAGCATATAGTTAGGGCTGGACCAGGTGACCCTGAATCCTCCCTTAGTTATGCTGCAATAGATGTAGGCTGCCGGGGGATTCCCATGATGCATTGAGTTTTTCCTTTCCAGTCACCTTTCTCACTCACTATGTATTAATAGACCTCTCTGCATTCAATCATATCTGTTATTAACCTCTGTCTCTCTTCTACAGCATGTCTTTTATCCTGTCTTCCTTCTTTCTCCCCAACCGGTCGTGGCAGAAGGCCGCCCCTCCCTGAGCCTGGTTCTGCCGGAGGTTTCTTCCTGTTAAAAGGGAGTTTTTCCTTCCCACTGTTGCCAAAGTGCTTGCTCATAGGGGGTCATATGATTGTTGGGCTTTTCTCTGTATCTATGAAGCGCCTTGAGGTGACTTTTGTTGTGATTTGGCGCTATATAAATAAAATTGAATTGAATTGAAAATTGAATTGAATCAAGACGTGAGTGTGTGTGGTTCATTTAGGGGACATCTTTACATTTTAGAGTGAAAAAACAGCTTGACTTACATGCTTTCCAAATTCACACCGCATTAATTTAAGTATTCAACAAGTTAATTGATCTACACAGCACGGCCATTCTGTTATGGGGCTGCCCATCACATACTAGCTACTTTTGGCTGCCCCTTTATTATCAATTTTACATGCCTTGATGTGACTGTGGTCTGGCCCTATTTACCTAAACCTGAATTAAATTATTCACAAGTCACTACAACAGGTATACTTGTGTTTAATTTGGCGTATTTGATGCTCTTCCCGACACAGCTGTCAAGGGATTTTTTTTCCTCCTCCTGGTACTTAAATAGGGATCTTTCACTGTTAGGCAAATGTGCAAACCACTACACTATAGAGCCACAGCCTTCACATAATCCTCCTATATTGCTTAGAAAGAGTAAGTCTCTACCTTGACTCTCATGTCAGTGTCTGTGAGGACCATGTAGAACTCCTCGTAGGTCATGCCAAACTCTTTCCTCAGCTCTGTGATCAGATCCTGGTTTACCAGGTCTTCCTGACGAAAGCCCTTCATAGGCTTGTCATTCCCTGGAGAAATAAAGGCACATTAGAAGGATTCAATATCTACTTTCCTACTTTAAAGGGGGTACTAATTTCCCCTTTAAAGAATATCAATTAACTGTTAAAATCAAAGGAACATAACATTTATTGTATTTGGAATCTTAGTGAAATGGTCCAAAAGTCAAATGTAAATCTAATATATTGCCCGGAATATCAGATTGGGAAAATTGGGGAAAGAAGGAAAACTGCACACTATTGGTTAATCTGTCTTCTGTCATGTCTCCCTCCCCTCACTGCCAGTCGGTTGCGGCAGATGGCTGCCTCTCACTGAACCTGAGGTTTCTTCCTGTTCAAAAGGAGTTTTTTCTTTTTCTTCTTCTCACTGTCACCAAGTGATTGCTTGGTGACAGTGAGTCTTCTGAATGTTGTTTTGTTTTTTTGTTTTTTTCCTGACAATTATTCAAATGGTTATGGCTTCAAAAGGCTAGAAAAGTACAGGGCAGATACAAAAACAGCTTAAGGCATGTTACAGTCATATTTCTTAACGTAAAATGAAGAGCAATTGTTTCCCAGTTAATATGCTTACTCCTCTTTTAGTTTAGTTATCTATGCTGATTTCAAAAAACTGCTCCTTTAACAAATTTGTCTGAGAAGTTTAAGAATTAGACTCTTGAGTGAAGAGCAGAACTGAAGCATGCAGGACAAACTGGACAGACAGCAGCTGAGATCTAAAAGGGTTGGATGTCTCAGAAGTCTAATGGAGCTGGTGTTTATGCAGACCAAAGCCTTTAATCATAGCTCCTTCCGTGTGTGTGTGTATGACATACGGACCACAGAACAGTGTGTTCTTGGTGGCTGGTTTGCCCACTCTCTGCTGTGTAATGTGTATGAGCAATCAAGTCAGGAAACCCCCAGTACATGTAGGTGGCAGAAGACAGACTGCACACACAGATATGTACAGCAAACATTCTTTAATATGGTCTATATGCAAAACATACACTTGGCCAGCTAGGCTACAACCCAAAGATGAAGTCACTGTAACCAGAGGAGGGGCAATGCTGAAAGGACCAGCTGTTTGTACATGACCACCCACAGTGCGTTTCTCTCACTTCCAAGGACTCTTATGTTGACTTCCATTTACTTTCTTGAGATTCATTTACATACTGTTGCTTACCTTAACCTAAACTTAAATCAAGCCTTCATAATTAATATGAATGAAGACTTACCAACAGAGGTGGGTCACAACAATGTGACTACATAAAAACATGATGTCTGGATAAAACCTCATCTGCACATTGAGTGACAGACTTAAAAAGCTTAACAAAGAGCAGTTAACACACATCAACCGCAGCCTCTGGTTTGAGACAGCTATAAAATGTCTCAAAATAGAAGCCAAGCACAAATGACGCAGTGCGTCTCACAAAAACAGCAGCAGTTTTGTTGCATTTGAACAAGTAGGTTTTCAAGCACTGTTATAACTGCTCTCTGTGTGCATGTGGGTGTGATGAATTAAATGTCTCCAGCTTACACATCAACTCCGCAGGAGATGATGCACAGGAAAGGTATGCACTCTGGTTTGCTCTCCTGGTACATGTTATACAGACTCCTGTACTTCATAGCTGCTGAACTCATCACATTTTGGATTGGAAGCTGGAGGCATTCCTACCTCTAGCTACAAATAAAGTGTAATTACTAAAATAAGCAACGGTATTATGGTAAATGAGCCGAATCACTGAATTCAGAGGTCAACACTGTTTAGTATCACCTGCACAGAGAAGCACAAAACACTGTGGCTTTGGCAGAGTCGGTGCGCATTCTGGATGTGACTGTGGGAGCAGAGATCTCTGTTGAACACATCTAGTTTGACATAATGTGAGGAAGGTACAAGGACAGGACAGCAGACATGGCAGGAGACACTTTTCCTTGCCAGAGTCTCAGTATGGACAGCACTCACACAACAACATTTCCCTGAAAAATGGTATTTTAAGGCAAATCACATCTACTGTATTCCTAAAAACATTCAAACTTACTTACATTTATGACAGAATGCCTGAGTCTGTTTATTTCAGTACTAAGTAGAGAGCAAGCTTGAGTAGACAACGTGTTAAAGTCAAACTCTCTTGTATTGCAGGGTCTTTAGTATATAAAACAACTTGGGATGGCTGTTGTTGTAAATCGGGGCAATAAAAATAAACCTGGACTAACTGCTTTGTTGTTCTGTGTTTCTAGTTAACTTGTTTGGGTTTTTTTGTTTGTTTTTGTGTGGTGCACAGAAGTTCCCACTGTTGTGTTACTGGTTTAATATTGTTTTCCTCATAGTACATGTGAGTATTCTGTGTTTTCACAAAGTTGAACAGAAAAGCAGCAGCTCTTAAAATGACAGGAAAAGCATTTAGCTGGATCTACGATGACTCTGTCATCCTAAGGAAGATTTACTGACAGCGGAAACATGATTTTGATTTAGAATTACAACCTTTTGCTGGTTAACTGCAGTGTTTTGCTGCATGTAAGGGCTGTTTGGGAAATCCATCTTCAGTGCTGAAAACTTCAAAAATGTTTCAAAATGTTGCAGTTGAGAAATGCTGCACGTCCGGAAAACATCTGCTCCAAATTGAGAGCCACATGAGCTATTCAAAAAAAGTTCCTGGCTGAGCAACTGAAAGACTTGCTACAGTTAATAGCGATTAAGTGGCGCATACCATGTCAAAACAAGGAGCAAAAAAACAAAAATGGATTGAACCCTCTCACACTGCATATGGAACTACTTACCTATCTGATAGTGGTCGATTTTCATGGTGGAGTTGGTCAAAGAGCCAAAAATAGTTATGATAGAGACTTTCCTGATGGCCATCTCACACACAGACTCCAGGTACTCATCCCTCTGCTGAACATACATACTGTTCTCCTCACTGGGGGATGTAATCAGCTGGAGGAAGGGAGGGAGTGGAAACAGGGAGGTTAGAGTATCCTGTGTATGCTGTGACACGTGCGCGCAAATACAGTGTGCTGCAGAGGTGATGTTTACATTAACCTGCAGGCGGACGATGGGGCATATTTTCCCAGCCTGTTCACAGCACCACTGTGATAAGAATCTATACTGGCTGCAAAACAGAGCCGCACAGTCTGTTAGCTCACAGCTGTGCAGTCGGTCAAATACCTGGATGATGGTTGTGCTACCTACCCTACCACTTCACTATAAAGAAGTGACACTGTACAATAAATTGTACAGAGGTGCTTACCTGTTTGTTGACTAGTTTAAAATTAATCAACAATAAATTATTTGTCCTGATGTGAGTCTTTAGAACATTTCAGTACTCTGTCTTGGAAAACAAAGTCTTTCCTTATTGGAGCCGCACCAACTGTAGGTCACTTCCTTCTGCTCCACACTGCCAGCTGCTCAGTGATTCAGAATGGTGTAATGCTCAACTTCCCAACTCAAAACCTATCCAGTTGATCAAAATTTGAAGTCCAGAAAAAAAAAGCACTAATTTCATGTTTGACTAATGAGTTTGGCAGGCACGTCTGTTGGATCACTGATGGCTGTGTCTTTTAATTTCTCTTATAGCTGCATTCATTACTGTAGTGCTGATGTCTTTCTTTAAAGAAACTGTTTGAGATATTAGGGAATTTTGCTTATTTGCTTCCTTGCTGCAAGTTGGATGAAGAGATTGATCCCATTCTCGAGTTTGTTTGGGAAATATATTAAGTTACAGCTATTGGCCAGTTAGCTTAGCATAAAGCTGGCTGATAGTTGTATTTGACAGAAAACTCAGTTAATTACTGAGGAGATATTTAGATTATTACAGAAAGGAGGCAACATCAATTAATTACTGAGGTAATGCTAAATCAGAAATTAAATCACATATCATGCTTCATCTGTTGGAGCCATTTTTTGGCTGGGTGCAGAGAAGTCCATGCTATCTGCTTATCAGGAAGTGGCTGTGTTTGAAATATAATAGGCTAATAATCAACTGTTCCAGATGCCCATAGTCTGACATTTGAATTCATCTGTATTTTGGCAAGAAATCAAATAAGCACTTTGGCCAAAATGTTAAACCTGTCCTCACACTTAGCGATGGTGCTCTGAGTACTGACATTTCCCTCTGGCCAAAGCTCGAAGCCTGGAGTTTTGCCAGGTGAAAGAGCCTCTTATGAACTGTCAATATTATGTCATGCTATTACGTCTCACCAGCAGCCGCCTCCTGTTTTCAAAGTAATCCAGAAAGGAGGCAAGGGCACCCTTTGGTGGTGGCGTTGGCTTTTTAGTGGGCTTTGGATAGTCCACTTTGACGCCTTCTTTCCATTTTTCTTCCCCCAATCTTTCCCTCCTTTCCTGGCTTTCCTCTTCTGTCGGCTTTCTTGGCACCCTTGTCATTCGGTTTCTTCTTCTTGTCATGCTTATCGTGCTTTCCCTTCCTGGTAGGAGTGATAACAGTGATGACTTCTGACTCCTCTGGATTGCTTGCTGTTGGCTTGCTAGGCTCATACTTGTCTTCATACTCGTTAGTCAACACCAGCGCACAAAAGCAGATATTATTTTTCATTTTCTTCACTGATTCAAACATTGTGAGAATGATTTGGTCTTGAGCTGGTGTCGTGGTAAACTTTTCTTTGTACACACAAAAAATGATGGTGAAATGAGTTATGTTGGCTGCTAAACAGCTATTTCATTTGAAAAGCTCCAATGAAAAGCAATTAAAGTAATCAGCAAGAAGTGTGCTGCATATGTACTCATGGATATTATTTATAAATTTATGTAATGTATGGTTTTAGCACTAATATATACCCAGGTGTTTTGTATTCTATAAATAGCAGGAATCTGAAACCCATTAAAATACAAAGTCAATCTATTAAATCTATCTTTAAAATGAATGTTACAGATTACGTTGTCTCCACCGTTCTTCTTCTTGGTGGGTTTGGTCTTTGGGAGTCTGTGTGTGATGGGTAGCTTGCGGCTGTGTGGATCTCTGTTGAGTTTGTCAGTGCGGTTATCTCCAGCTGGGGTGGTTTTCGGTGGGTACCGTTCCCTCTCTGCGGTTGTAGTAGTATGGATCAGCGGCCTTTTTGTGGTGGGTTTTCTGGTTGTCGTTGTAGTTGCCCTGGTTGTTGTAGTAGTCGCAGTGGTGGTCGTGGGCTGGGTTGAAACCCAAGTTAGTAAAAATAAAACAAGTCATTAGTAGGATCAAGAAATTGAAAGCCAAAATTGTGTTTCTACAAGAAACTCATATGCTAGGCAGTGAGACAAATAGAATCAAACGTAGATGGCCAGGTCAAATTTTATCACCTCCTTACTCCTCCAGTTCTAGGGGCGTTATGATAATGATACACAAATCCATACCTTTTCATGTTGAGCATGTGCGTCAAGATTCTAATGGACGTTTTGTTTTTAATACTACAAGGTAACCTACTATCTACTAGACTCAATTTAATTAATACTTATGGCCCAAATGAAGATAATCCACATTTTTATAGAAATTTATTTCTTAAAATTTCAGATTTACAAGGTAAATGTATAATTGCTGGGGATTGCAATTTTCTTTGAACCCACAGAAGGATAAATCGTCAGGCATGGATAACACTTACAATAGAACACTAAAGGTGATCAAACAATTTATGAAGGAGTTCAATATAACCGACATATGGCGCGATCAAAATCCAACCAAATTACAATATTCTTGCTGGTCAGGTACACACAAAGTGTATTCCAGAATAGACTACTTTTTGGCATCAACTGAGCTGGCTCCTTATACAAAAGATATAGTATACAGTATAAGGAAATAATAATATCTGACCATGCAGCCGTTACTTTGACTTTCATAGAGTCAAAACTGATTAAAACTCGAATTGAATGGAGGTTTCAATTGAAGTGGATGCAAGACAAACAGTTTCTTGAGTTTTAGGCAAGCAAATTAATGAATACTTTGAGCACAATTCAAATCAAACATCGGCAAGTGTGAGATGGGACGCTTTCAAGGCATACTTAAGAGGGCAAATTATAAGCTATACTAGTAAGAAAACAAGAGAACGAAACCAAAAGATAAAATATCTGGAATAAAAAAATAAAAATGTTAGAAGAGACCAGCTTTCAATCAGGCCAGAATAAGGAGGACAATGTCAAAGAATTATTACTATTGAGAACGCAATATAACGAAATGACAAGCGAAAAAGCAGCTGTACATTTATTGAGATTAAAGTAATAATCCTATGACCAAGGTGAAAAACCCAGCAAACTCCTGGCTTAGCGTATAAAACAGCAGCAATCTGAAAGGGCAATTACCAAACTTGAAACTTCAAATGGAAATATCATAATAGACCCAATCAAGATAAGCAATGCATTTAAAGTTTTTTATGAAACGCTATATAATTCAGAATGCAACAATGAGGGTGCCCGCAGGATTCACCATTTGTTAGAGTATTTTAAGCTTTTATTGTCATGAAATGCAACTGAGTGATATACTGATAAGTGTTTAATATTTCTGCTTATGCCAAAACGTCTTTTTATCATGAACTCTCTGAACAATGGGCCACCACTGTTCGAGGAGATCACAAGAGATGTGTGCAAATATAACCATCCTTGCAAGAGCTCATTTCTTTAAGTATATTTTAGTTGTCAGCACATAGCAACAGAAGGTTTGCCATAGATAGCGTACAAAGCATTAACCACAATAAGTTGTGAAAACCAGCTGTTATTGTTAGATTAAGTTCCAGGAACTGCATGTTCTCCACCCACGAGTGAAGAGCGTGCAGCTAAGTTCCTGTTTTATCTGTGTGTTTCACTATGTACCATGAGTATAAATAAAGATGTAAGATCTGTGCGGGACGTGAGTCTCTCTGCTGAGCCCTCACCCGTGCACGTTAAAAACTGTTGAAGTGTCTGAGTGTCATTTCTTCACCTGAGTGTTTGATAATTGTTTAATCCCTCACACCATTATCTCCACTTTTATTCCCTTTAGCTATTGAACCTCTGGCAATAGCGGTTAGAACCAGTGGACAAATACAAGGTGTTAAGATTGGTAGAAAGGAGCATAGAATTGCGTTATTTGCTGATGATGTCATATTATTTTTAAAGCAACTAAAAACTTCTGTGTCTGCTGTAAAGGATTTAATAGACCAGTTTGGGGCCTTCTCAGGGTATAAAGTAAATGTAACAAAATCATCATTAATGTTACTTAAACAAGGGCTTTACTGTTAATTCTGAATTCACTCATCTAGGCATTAAAATAAAAGATGTGGTGGTACTTAAATATAATACAATTCTACAGAAAATTTCCAAAGATCTGGAGCGTTGGATAAGTTTACCACTATCTATAAGTGTTCTTAAAATAAATGTATTACCTAAACTCTTGTATATGTTTCAGAATGTCCCACTGGCTCCTCCTGCTGGATTGTTTACCAAACTAGCGTCATTAATCGGAGAGTTTATTTGGAACAAGAAGCATCCCCGCATTTGTTTGTCTTTGTTGTATCTTGCCTTTGATACAGGGGGGTTGAAATGCCCCAACTTTTACTGGTACTATCTGGCTATTCATCTAAGGACAATAATGTTTTATTTTTCATCCCCAAAACACCCCGTCTTGGGTGGGGATGGAAGAAAATTCTCTTAAAATGCCATTAAACTTGTACTTATACTCTGCACAGCCAAAACAATTAAAGAAAGAAACAAATAATCCTATAGTCCGAAATATGATTGAAGTTTGGTTTACAATAAAAGAAATTTTGAATATTAAGAATAATCTCTCTCATTTTAGTCCTATTTGGGGAAAATGCCTTATTTGCACCAGGAAATGTGGCAGATAAAGGTGTTAGGAAAGTGGGTGATCTTTTTTGTGATGGAATAATGGTTCCATTTGAGGATTTAGCCTGAAAATTTCAAATCCTCCAAAAACACTTCTTTAAGCATTTACAGATTAGAAGCTTCATTTCTTTCATGCAAAATCAGTCTCCCAACCTTCCCCAGTTAACTAATTTAGAGGAGTTAATGGTGGAGGGGAAAATGGTAACAAAGGCTTAATTTCAACATTCTATAACTGGATTGTCTCTGCCTCCCCAGAAACATCAGTTTCTAAGTTATAATCTTGGAGAAATGACCTAAATATTAATATTTCTGAGGAGACATGGAAGTCAATTTGCTTAAAATGACCCCAGGTATTTAAACTCATTTACCTTTAATACCTTTACTCCTTGCATATTTCAGATGAGCTGACCATCTGATGTAAAAGAATACATATTTTGGTCAAGGCATTGAAACCGAGGACAATTTTGACCTTTTCCGTGGCCACCTGGTGAATCATTTGTCCTAAATGTTCTGCTTCATCTTTTGAATCGTCTTTTGATCCATCCTGTGTGGGTTTGCTATCATTTGTCCCAGTTTGTCCCTGATGCTGTCAGATGTGTTTGATGGATAGATTGTGGAAGCAGTGAAACTGAGGATGAATTTCACCTCTCTTTGTGGCACAGGACACCCAGTTTTGTTTTTCATGGCTACCTTAGGAATCCTTTTACGTTCTTGTTCTTCCTCCTCTTCTGAATAGCCTTCAGATTCATCCTGTGTGGGTTTCCAGTCATATATATATATATATATATATATATATATATATACATACATATACAGTTGTGGTCAAAAGTTTACATACACTTGTAAACAATATAATATAATGGCTCTACCGAGTGTCCCGTTATTTCTAAAACTCTGATTTTTCTCTGATAGAGTGATTGGAACAGATACTTCTTTGTCACAAAAAACATTCATGAAGTTTGGTTCTTTAATGACTCTATTATGGGTTAACAGAAAAAAGTGATCACATCTGCTGGGTCAAAAATATACATACAGCAACATGAATTAGCAATTTTGGTGACTTAGAAAGTTGTCAGTGAACTGAGCTTCATAGCATGGCCTCTTAACTTCTTGTGAGTGATTATGAGTGACGACAGCTGGTGACTTCTCTTAGACCAGTTAAATAGGGCTCATTGGATACAAACGCCCACAAATGCTACAATGGGAAAGTCAAAGGAGCTCAGCATGGATCTGAAAAAGTGAATTATTGACTTGAACAAGTCAGGAAAGTCACTTGGGGCCATTTCAAAGCAGCTGCATGTCCCAAGAGCAACAGTGCAAACAATTGTTTGTAAGTATAAAGTGCATGGCACTGTTTCGTCACTGCCAAGATCAGGAAGAGAACGCAAGCTATCACCTGCTGCTGAGAGAAAATTGGTCAGGAGGGTAAAGAGTCAACCAAGAATCACCAAAAGGCAGATCTGCCAAGAATTAGAAGCTGCTGGAACACAGGTGTCATTGTCCACAGTTAAACGTGTTTTGCGTCTCCATGGACTGAGAGGCTGCCGTGCAAGAAGGAAGCCCTTGCTCCAAAAGCGGCACCTTAAGGCTCGACTGAAGTTTGCTGCTGATCACATGGACAAAGATAAGACCTTCTGGAGGAAAGTTCTGTGGTCAGACTAAACAAAAATCGAGCTTTTTGGCCACAATGCCCAGCGATATGTTTGGAGGAGAAAAGGTGAGGCCTTTGACCCCAAGAACACCATGCCTACAATAAAGCATGGTGGTGGGAGTATTATGCTGTGGGGCTGTTTTGCTGCCAATGGAACTGGTGCTTTACAGAGAGTAAATGGGACAATGAAGAAGGAGGATTACCTTCACATTCTTCAACATAGCCTAAAATCATCAGCATGAAGGTTGGGTCTTGGGCGCAGTTGGGTGTTCCAACAGGACAATGACCCCAAACACACATCAAAAGTGGTAAAGAAATGGCTAAATCAGGCTAGAATAAGGGTTTTAGAATGGCCTTCCCAAAGTCCTGACTTAAACCCCATTGAAAACACGTGGACAATGCTGAAGAAACAAGTCCATGTCAGAAAGCCATCAAATTTAACTGAACTGCACCAATTCTGTCAAGAGGAGTGGTCAAAGATTCAACCAGAAGCTTGTGGATGGCTACCAAAAGCGCCTAATTGAAGTGAAAATGGCTAAGGGACATGTAACCAAATATTAGCACTGCTGTATGTATATTTTTGACCCAGCAGATGTGATCACTTTTTTCTGTTAACCCATAATAAAGTCATTAAAGAACCAAACTTCATGAATGTTTTTTGTGACAAAGAAGTATCTGTTCCAATCACTCTATCAGAGAAAAATCAGAGTTTTAGAAATAACGGGACACTCGGTAGAGCCATTATATTATATTGTTTACAAGTGTATGTAAACTTTTGACCACAACTGTATATGTATGTATGTATATATATGTATATATATATATATATATATATATATATATATATATATATATGACTGGAAACCCACACAGGATGAATCTGAAGGCTATTCAGAAGAGGAGGAAGAACAAGAACGTAAAAGGATTCCTAAGGTAGCCATGAAAAACAAAACTGGGTGTCCTGTGCCACAAAGAGAGGTGAAATTCATCCTCAGTTTCACTGCTTCCACAATCTATCCATCAAACACATCTGACAGCATCAGGGACAAACTGGGACAAATGATAGCAAACCCACACAGGATGGATCAAAAGACGATTCAAAAGATGAAGCAGAACATTTAGGACAAATGATTCACCAGGTGGCCACGGAAAAGGTCAAAATTGTCCTCGGTTTCAATGCCTTGACCAAAATATGTATTCTTTTACATCAGATGGTCAGCTCATCTGAAATATGCAAGGAGTAAAGGTATTAAAGGTAAATGAGTTTAAATACCTGGGGTCATTTTAAGCAAATTGACTTCCATGTCTCCTCAGAAATATTAATATTTAGGTCATTTCTCCAAGATTATAACTTAGAAACTGATGTTTCTGGGGAGGCAGAGACAATCCAGTTATAGAATGTTGAAATTAAGCCTTTGTTACCATTTTCCCCTCCACCATTAACTCCTCTAAATTAGTTAACTGGGGAAGGTTGGGAGACTGATTTTGCATGAAAGAAATGAAGCTTCTAATCTGTAAATGCTTAAAGAAGTGTTTTTGGAGGATTTGAAATTTTCAGGCTAAATCCTCAAATGGAACCATTATTCCATCACAAAAAAGATCACCCACTTTCCTAACACCTTTATCTGCCACATTTCCTGGTGCAAATAAGGCATTTTCCCCAAATAGGACTAAAATGAGAGAGATTATTCTTAATATTCAAAATTTCTTTTATTGTAAACCAAACTTCAATCATATTTCGGACTATAGGATTATTTGTTTCTTTCTTTAATTGTTTTGGCTGTGCAGAGTATAAGTACAAGTTTAATGGCATTTTAAGAGAATTTTCTTCCATCCCCACCCAAGACGGGGTGTTTTGGGGATGAAAAATAAAACATTATTGTCCTTAGATGAATAGCCAGATAGTACCAGTAAAAGTTGGGGCATTTCAACCCCCCTGTATCAAAGGCAAGATACAACAAAGACAAACAAATGCGGGGATGCTTCTTGTTCCAAATAAACTCTCCGATTAATGACGCTAGTTTGGTAAACAATCCAGCAGGAGGAGCCAGTGGGACATTCTGAAACATATACAAGAGTTTAGGTAATACATTTATTTTAAGAACACTTATAGATAGTGGTAAACTTATCCAACGCTCCAGATCTTTGGAAATTTTCTGTAGAATTGTATTATATTTAAGTACCACCACATCTTTTATTTTAATGCCTAGATGAGTGAATTCAGAATTAACAGTAAAGCCCTTGTTTAAGTAACATTAATGATGATTTTGTTACATTTACTTTATACCCTGAGAAGGCCCCAAACTGGTCTATTAAATCCTTTACAGCAGACACAGAAGTTTTTAGTTGCTTTAAAAATAATATGACATCATCAGCAAATAACGCAATTCTATGCTCCTTTCTACCAATCTTAACACCTTGTATTTGTCCACTGGTTCTAACCGCTATTGCCAGAGGTTCAATAGCTAAAGGGAATAAAAGT
The DNA here is from genome assembly GCF_057382275.1 of Copadichromis virginalis. Lineage (NCBI taxonomy): Eukaryota > Metazoa > Chordata > Actinopteri > Cichliformes > Cichlidae > Copadichromis > Copadichromis virginalis. Next base: position 7,777,226 of record NC_140633.1, read on the forward strand.
GGAGATAATGGTGTGAGGGATTAAACAATTATCAAACACTCAGGTGAAGAAATGACACTCAGACACTTCAACAGTTTTTAACGTGCACGGGTGAGGGCTCAGCAGAGAGACTCACGTCCCGCACAGATCTTACATCTTTATTTATACTCATGGTACATAGTGAAACACACAGATAAAACAGGAACTTAGCTGCACGCTCTTCACTCGTGGGTGGAGAACATGCAGTTCCTGGAACTTAATCTAACAATAACAGCTGGTTTTCACAACTTATTGTGGTTAATGCTTTGTACGCTATCTATGGCAAACCTTCTGTTGCTATGTGCTGACAACTAAAATATACTTAAAGAAATGAGCTCTTGCAAGGATGGTTATATTTGCACACATCTCTTGTGATCTCCTCGAACAGTGGTGGCCCATTGTTCAGAGAGTTCATGATAAAAAGACGTTTTGGCATAAGCAGAAATATTAAACACTTATCAGTATATCACTCAGTTGCATTTCATGACAATAAAAGCTTAAAATACTCTAACAAATGGTGAATCCTGCGGGCACCCTCATTGTTGCATTCTGAATTATATAGCGTTTCATAAAAAACTTTAAATGCATTGCTTATCTTGATTGGGTCTATTATGATATTTCCATTTGAAGTTTCAAGTTTGGTAATTGCCCTTTCAGATTGCTGCTGTTTTATACGCTAAGCCAGGAGTTTGCTGGGTTTTTCACCTTGGTCATAGGATTGTTACTTTAATCTCAATAAATGTACAGCTGCTTTTTCGCTTGTCATTTCGTTATATTGCGTTCTCAATAGTAATAATTCTTTGACATTGTCCTCCTTATTCTGGCCTGATTGAAAGCTGGTCTCTTCTAACATTTTTATTTTTTTATTCCAGATATTTTATCTTTTGGTTTCGTTCTCTTGTTTTCTTACTAGTATAGCTTATAATTTGCCCTCTTAAGTATGCCTTGAAAGCGTCCCATCTCACACTTGCCGATGTTTGATTTGAATTGTGCTCAAAGTATTCATTAATTTGCTTGCCTAAAACTCAAGAAACTGTTTGTCTTGCATCCACTTCAATTGAAACCTCCATTCAATTCGAGTTTTAATCAGTTTTGACTCTATGAAAGTCAAAGTAACGGCTGCATGGTCAGATATTATTATTTCCTTATACTGTATACTATATCTTTTGTATAAGGAGCCAGCTCAGTTGATGCCAAAAAGTAGTCTATTCTGGAATACACTTTGTGTGTACCTGACCAGCAAGAATATTGTAATTTGGTTGGATTTTGATCGCGCCATATGTCGGTTATATTGAACTCCTTCATAAATTGTTTGATCACCTTTAGTGTTCTATTGTAAGTGTTATCCATGCCTGACGATTTATCCTTCTGTGGGTTCAAAGAAAATTGCAATCCCCAGCAATTATACATTTACCTTGTAAATCTGAAATTTTAAGAAATAAATTTCTATAAAAATGTGGATTATCTTCATTTGGGCCATAAGTATTAATTAAATTGAGTCTAGTAGATAGTAGGTTACCTTGTAGTATTAAAAACAAAACGTCCATTAGAATCTTGACGCACATGCTCAACATGAAAAGGTATGGATTTGTGTATCATTATCATAACGCCCCTAGAACTGGAGGAGTAAGGAGGTGATAAAATTTGACCTGGCCATCTACGTTTGATTCTATTTGTCTCACTGCCTAGCATATGAGTTTCTTGTAGAAACACAATTTTGGCTTTCAATTTCTTGATCCTACTAATGACTTGTTTTATTTTTACTAACTTGGGTTTCAACCCAGCCCACGACCACCACTGCGACTACTACAACAACCAGGGCAACTACAACGACAACCAGAAAACCCACCACAAAAAGGCCGCTGATCCATACTACTACAACCGCAGAGAGGGAACGGTACCCACCGAAAACCACCCCAGCTGGAGATAACCGCACTGACAAACTCAACAGAGATCCACACAGCCGCAAGCTACCCATCACACACAGACTCCCAAAGACCAAACCCACCAAGAAGAAGAACGGTGGAGACAACGTAATCTGTAACATTCATTTTAAAGATAGATTTAATAGATTGACTTTGTATTTTAATGGGTTTCAGATTCCTGCTATTTATAGAATACAAAACACCTGGCTATATATTAGTGCTAAAACCATACATTACATAAATTTATAAATAATATCCATGAGTACATATGCAGCACACTTCTTGCTGATTACTTTAATTGCTTTTCATTGGAGCTTTTCAAATGAAATAGCTGTTTAGCAGCCAACATAACTCATTTCACCATCATTTTTTGTGTGTACAAAGAAAAGTTTACCACGACACCAGCTCAAGACCAAATCATTCTCACAATGTTTGAATCAGTGAAGAAAATGAAAAATAATATCTGCTTTTGTGCGCTGGTGTTGACTAACGAGTATGAAGACAAGTATGAGCCTAGCAAGCCAACAGCAAGCAATCCAGAGGAGTCAGAAGTCATCACTGTTATCACTCCTACCAGGAAGGGAAAGCACGATAAGCATGACAAGAAGAAGAAACAGAATGACAAGGGTGCCAAGAAAGCCGACAGAAGAGGAAAGCCAGGAAAGGAGGGAAAGATTGGGGGAAGAAAAATGGAAAGAAGGCGTCAAAGTGGACTATCCAAAGCCCACTAAAAAGCCAACGCCACCACCAAAGGGTGCCCTTGCCTCCTTTCTGGATTACTTTGAAAACAGGAGGCGGCTGCTGGTGAGACGTAATAGCATGACATAATATTGACAGTTCATAAGAGGCTCTTTCACCTGGCAAAACTCCAGGCTTCGAGCTTTGGCCAGAGGGAAATGTCAGTACTCAGAGCACCATCGCTAAGTGTGAGGACAGGTTTAACATTTTGGCCAAAGTGCTTATTTGATTTCTTGCCAAAATACAGATGAATTCAAATGTCAGACTATGGGCATCTGGAACAGTTGATTATTAGCCTATTATATTTCAAACACAGCCACTTCCTGATAAGCAGATAGCATGGACTTCTCTGCACCCAGCCAAAAAATGGCTCCAACAGATGAAGCATGATATGTGATTTAATTTCTGATTTAGCATTACCTCAGTAATTAATTGATGTTGCCTCCTTTCTGTAATAATCTAAATATCTCCTCAGTAATTAACTGAGTTTTCTGTCAAATACAACTATCAGCCAGCTTTATGCTAAGCTAACTGGCCAATAGCTGTAACTTAATATATTTCCCAAACAAACTCGAGAATGGGATCAATCTCTTCATCCAACTTGCAGCAAGGAAGCAAATAAGCAAAATTCCCTAATATCTCAAACAGTTTCTTTAAAGAAAGACATCAGCACTACAGTAATGAATGCAGCTATAAGAGAAATTAAAAGACACAGCCATCAGTGATCCAACAGACGTGCCTGCCAAACTCATTAGTCAAACATGAAATTAGTGCTTTTTTTTTCTGGACTTCAAATTTTGATCAACTGGATAGGTTTTGAGTTGGGAAGTTGAGCATTACACCATTCTGAATCACTGAGCAGCTGGCAGTGTGGAGCAGAAGGAAGTGACCTACAGTTGGTGCGGCTCCAATAAGGAAAGACTTTGTTTTCCAAGACAGAGTACTGAAATGTTCTAAAGACTCACATCAGGACAAATAATTTATTGTTGATTAATTTTAAACTAGTCAACAAACAGGTAAGCACCTCTGTACAATTTATTGTACAGTGTCACTTCTTTATAGTGAAGTGGTAGGGTAGGTAGCACAACCATCATCCAGGTATTTGACCGACTGCACAGCTGTGAGCTAACAGACTGTGCGGCTCTGTTTTGCAGCCAGTATAGATTCTTATCACAGTGGTGCTGTGAACAGGCTGGGAAAATATGCCCCATCGTCCGCCTGCAGGTTAATGTAAACATCACCTCTGCAGCACACTGTATTTGCGCGCACGTGTCACAGCATACACAGGATACTCTAACCTCCCTGTTTCCACTCCCTCCCTTCCTCCAGCTGATTACATCCCCCAGTGAGGAGAACAGTATGTATGTTCAGCAGAGGGATGAGTACCTGGAGTCTGTGTGTGAGATGGCCATCAGGAAAGTCTCTATCATAACTATTTTTGGCTCTTTGACCAACTCCACCATGAAAATCGACCACTATCAGATAGGTAAGTAGTTCCATATGCAGTGTGAGAGGGTTCAATCCATTTTTGTTTTTTTGCTCCTTGTTTTGACATGGTATGCGCCACTTAATCGCTATTAACTGTAGCAAGTCTTTCAGTTGCTCAGCCAGGAACTTTTTTTGAATAGCTCATGTGGCTCTCAATTTGGAGCAGATGTTTTCCGGACGTGCAGCATTTCTCAACTGCAACATTTTGAAACATTTTTGAAGTTTTCAGCACTGAAGATGGATTTCCCAAACAGCCCTTACATGCAGCAAAACACTGCAGTTAACCAGCAAAAGGTTGTAATTCTAAATCAAAATCATGTTTCCGCTGTCAGTAAATCTTCCTTAGGATGACAGAGTCATCGTAGATCCAGCTAAATGCTTTTCCTGTCATTTTAAGAGCTGCTGCTTTTCTGTTCAACTTTGTGAAAACACAGAATACTCACATGTACTATGAGGAAAACAATATTAAACCAGTAACACAACAGTGGGAACTTCTGTGCACCACACAAAAACAAACAAAAAAACCCAAACAAGTTAACTAGAAACACAGAACAACAAAGCAGTTAGTCCAGGTTTATTTTTATTGCCCCGATTTACAACAACAGCCATCCCAAGTTGTTTTATATACTAAAGACCCTGCAATACAAGAGAGTTTGACTTTAACACGTTGTCTACTCAAGCTTGCTCTCTACTTAGTACTGAAATAAACAGACTCAGGCATTCTGTCATAAATGTAAGTAAGTTTGAATGTTTTTAGGAATACAGTAGATGTGATTTGCCTTAAAATACCATTTTTCAGGGAAATGTTGTTGTGTGAGTGCTGTCCATACTGAGACTCTGGCAAGGAAAAGTGTCTCCTGCCATGTCTGCTGTCCTGTCCTTGTACCTTCCTCACATTATGTCAAACTAGATGTGTTCAACAGAGATCTCTGCTCCCACAGTCACATCCAGAATGCGCACCGACTCTGCCAAAGCCACAGTGTTTTGTGCTTCTCTGTGCAGGTGATACTAAACAGTGTTGACCTCTGAATTCAGTGATTCGGCTCATTTACCATAATACCGTTGCTTATTTTAGTAATTACACTTTATTTGTAGCTAGAGGTAGGAATGCCTCCAGCTTCCAATCCAAAATGTGATGAGTTCAGCAGCTATGAAGTACAGGAGTCTGTATAACATGTACCAGGAGAGCAAACCAGAGTGCATACCTTTCCTGTGCATCATCTCCTGCGGAGTTGATGTGTAAGCTGGAGACATTTAATTCATCACACCCACATGCACACAGAGAGCAGTTATAACAGTGCTTGAAAACCTACTTGTTCAAATGCAACAAAACTGCTGCTGTTTTTGTGAGACGCACTGCGTCATTTGTGCTTGGCTTCTATTTTGAGACATTTTATAGCTGTCTCAAACCAGAGGCTGCGGTTGATGTGTGTTAACTGCTCTTTGTTAAGCTTTTTAAGTCTGTCACTCAATGTGCAGATGAGGTTTTATCCAGACATCATGTTTTTATGTAGTCACATTGTTGTGACCCACCTCTGTTGGTAAGTCTTCATTCATATTAATTATGAAGGCTTGATTTAAGTTTAGGTTAAGGTAAGCAACAGTATGTAAATGAATCTCAAGAAAGTAAATGGAAGTCAACATAAGAGTCCTTGGAAGTGAGAGAAACGCACTGTGGGTGGTCATGTACAAACAGCTGGTCCTTTCAGCATTGCCCCTCCTCTGGTTACAGTGACTTCATCTTTGGGTTGTAGCCTAGCTGGCCAAGTGTATGTTTTGCATATAGACCATATTAAAGAATGTTTGCTGTACATATCTGTGTGTGCAGTCTGTCTTCTGCCACCTACATGTACTGGGGGTTTCCTGACTTGATTGCTCATACACATTACACAGCAGAGAGTGGGCAAACCAGCCACCAAGAACACACTGTTCTGTGGTCCGTATGTCATACACACACACACGGAAGGAGCTATGATTAAAGGCTTTGGTCTGCATAAACACCAGCTCCATTAGACTTCTGAGACATCCAACCCTTTTAGATCTCAGCTGCTGTCTGTCCAGTTTGTCCTGCATGCTTCAGTTCTGCTCTTCACTCAAGAGTCTAATTCTTAAACTTCTCAGACAAATTTGTTAAAGGAGCAGTTTTTTGAAATCAGCATAGATAACTAAACTAAAAGAGGAGTAAGCATATTAACTGGGAAACAATTGCTCTTCATTTTACGTTAAGAAATATGACTGTAACATGCCTTAAGCTGTTTTTGTATCTGCCCTGTACTTTTCTAGCCTTTTGAAGCCATAACCATTTGAATAATTGTCAGGAAAAAAACAAAAAAACAAAACAACATTCAGAAGACTCACTGTCACCAAGCAATCACTTGGTGACAGTGAGAAGAAGAAAAAGAAAAAACTCCTTTTGAACAGGAAGAAACCTCAGGTTCAGTGAGAGGCAGCCATCTGCCGCAACCGACTGGCAGTGAGGGGAGGGAGACATGACAGAAGACAGATTAACCAATAGTGTGCAGTTTTCCTTCTTTCCCCAATTTTCCCAATCTGATATTCCGGGCAATATATTAGATTTACATTTGACTTTTGGACCATTTCACTAAGATTCCAAATACAATAAATGTTATGTTCCTTTGATTTTAACAGTTAATTGATATTCTTTAAAGGGGAAATTAGTACCCCCTTTAAAGTAGGAAAGTAGATATTGAATCCTTCTAATGTGCCTTTATTTCTCCAGGGAATGACAAGCCTATGAAGGGCTTTCGTCAGGAAGACCTGGTAAACCAGGATCTGATCACAGAGCTGAGGAAAGAGTTTGGCATGACCTACGAGGAGTTCTACATGGTCCTCACAGACACTGACATGAGAGTCAAGGTAGAGACTTACTCTTTCTAAGCAATATAGGAGGATTATGTGAAGGCTGTGGCTCTATAGTGTAGTGGTTTGCACATTTGCCTAACAGTGAAAGATCCCTATTTAAGTACCAGGAGGAGGAAAAAAAATCCCTTGACAGCTGTGTCGGGAAGAGCATCAAATACGCCAAATTAAACACAAGTATACCTGTTGTAGTGACTTGTGAATAATTTAATTCAGGTTTAGGTAAATAGGGCCAGACCACAGTCACATCAAGGCATGTAAAATTGATAATAAAGGGGCAGCCAAAAGTAGCTAGTATGTGATGGGCAGCCCCATAACAGAATGGCCGTGCTGTGTAGATCAATTAACTTGTTGAATACTTAAATTAATGCGGTGTGAATTTGGAAAGCATGTAAGTCAAGCTGTTTTTTCACTCTAAAATGTAAAGATGTCCCCTAAATGAACCACACACACTCACGTCTTGATTCAATTCAATTTTCAATTCAATTCAATTTTATTTATATAGCGCCAAATCACAACAAAAGTCACCTCAAGGCGCTTCATAGATACAGAGAAAAGCCCAACAATCATATGACCCCCTATGAGCAAGCACTTTGGCAACAGTGGGAAGGAAAAACTCCCTTTTAACAGGAAGAAACCTCCGGCAGAACCAGGCTCAGGGAGGGGCGGCCTTCTGCCACGACCGGTTGGGGAGAAAGAAGGAAGACAGGATAAAAGACATGCTGTAGAAGAGAGACAGAGGTTAATAACAGATATGATTGAATGCAGAGAGGTCTATTAATACATAGTGAGTGAGAAAGGTGACTGGAAAGGAAAAACTCAATGCATCATGGGAATCCCCCGGCAGCCTACATCTATTGCAGCATAACTAAGGGAGGATTCAGGGTCACCTGGTCCAGCCCTAACTATATGCTTTAGCAAAAAGGAAAGTTTTAAGCCTAATCTTAAAAGTAGAGATAGTGTCTGTCTCCCGAATCCAAACTGGAAGCTGGTTCCACAGAAGAGGGGCCTGAAAACTGAAGGCTCTGCCTCCCATTCTACTTTTAAATACTCTAGGAACAACAAGTAGGCCTGCAGAGCGAGAGCGAAGTGCTCTAATAGGGTGATATGGTACTACAAGGTCATTAAGATAAGATGGGGCCTGATTATTTAAGACCTTGTATGTGAGGAGCAGGATTTTGAATTCAATTCTGGATTTAACAGGAAGCCAATGAAGGGAAGCCAAAACAGGAGAAATATGCTCTCTCTTTCTAGTCCCTGTCAGGACTCTTGCTGCAGCATTTTGGATTAGCTGAAGGCTTTTCAGTGAGTTTTTTGGACATCCTGATAATAATGAATTACAGTAGTCCAGCCTGGAAGTAATAAATGCATGAACTAGTTTTTCAGCGTCACTCTGAGACAGGATATTTCTAATTTTAGAGATGTTGCGCAAATGGAAGAACGCAGTCTTACATATTTGTTTAATATGTGCATTGAAGGACATATCCTGGTCAAAAATGACTCCAAGGTTCCTCACAGCGTTACTGGAGGCCAAGGTAATGCCATCCAGAGTAAGAATCTGGTTAGATACCATATTTCTAAGATTTTCAGGGCCGAGTACAATAACCTCAGTTTTATCTGAATTAAGAAGCAGAAAGTTAGCGGCCATCCAGGTCTTTATGTCTTTAAGACATTCCTGCAGTTTAACTAATTGGTGTGTGTTATCTGGCTTCATGGACAGATAGAGCTGGGTGTCATCAGCATAGCAGTGAAAATGAATGCTATGTCTTCTAATGATACTGCCTAAGGGAAGCATGTATAATGTAAACAGAATTGGTCCTAGCACTGAACCCTGTGGAACTCTATAATTAACCTCAGTGTGTGAAGAGGACTCTCCATTTACATGCACAAATTAATTAATTATCGGAAATAATTAATTACATAAATATTTACAACAAATGTAATTAATTAATTAATTATTGACACATTTAATTAATTAATGACACATTTAATTAATTATTGACACATTTAATTATTTATTTATTTATTTATTTCACATTTTAATTAATTATTGCCACATTTAAATAATTATTTAATTGTGTATTTAATTAATTCATTTTGGCACAGTTGACTCCTTCAGGTCTCACCATGAAATAATTTTATCTGTCAACCTCACCCATCAAACTCAGGAGGCGGGGTTAACACTGATCGAGTCAAAACCATTGCTTTGGCCTGGTGGCCATTGTTTTTAGCACACAACAACCGGCATGTGGAAACTAACAGAACTGAACTTTGAAAAACCCTGTTTGTGTGTCACCAAATACTGTTTTAATATTTTTTTTAGCGAGAATGTAGTGATTTAATCTTCATATGTCTGGTCGGTTTGTCAAGATACAGCCTCTTTGCAAAAGTGCTTCGATGATTTTGGAGATGTCTGCCCAGGATAGACCCGTTCGCCTCGCAAGCAATCAAGTTATTACCACTGACAAAGCGCAGGCCCTGGTACACAGCTGTAATAACCCCCGCTGACACTGACTTCTTTTACTGAGGTTATATTTATCGGGGTTTTATTTCCTGATGTTCTTATGTGTCCTACGTGTTTCAGTCGCCAATTCTGAATTATAACTAACATTAAAAACATGTTTAAGGAGGAGAGAGAGCAAATAAATTCGATTAACAGCTGATCTTTGGGTTTTTGTTCAGTAATCAGCGTGACCTGCGTATAAACGTATAAAAGAGATAACGTTGGTGTTTCCGTCATGTAGTAACTGCTGGCTTTAACTGTACAAAGGTTGTTCGACACTATGAAACACATACAGACTTCATGATGTTCGGCTAATATTTTTATTGTGAATAGTAATCATGAGGGTAAACGGCCCTGTACACCACGGAGCGAGGTCAGCATATCCACGATATCGTCAGCTCTATGAGTTAACAGTTTCCCAGCTGACTAGTCTAACTGACATGTACGAATATGTCACGGGTCATATCAATATGATTTTACAGAAGATCATCCTTATTACTGCCAACTATTCCAGAGACATGAAAATCTACAGCATAAAGAACAAAAAAATATAGCAGTCTAATGCAACACTGTAACAGAGATGAACCGTCAGTTTGTCGCAGATCAAAGTGGAATGAAAGTGATTGGTTGAACAGGTGTTCGTGATCTGTGTTTTCTGCATTTTCATCAGCGTACGAGACTCAGCAGCAGATTAGAATAACAGTTACACATTTAATAAATCACCAAATGAATACACGCAAGAAACGAGCAAACCTGTTCAATCCGAGAATTTGAGTTTGTGTTCCCTCAGCTGCAGACTCGCTGCTGTTTAAATGTTTGAGAGGAAGATTAGATATAAAGAAAACGTCAAACATAGACTCAGTCTGCGTTCACATTTGATATGAGGCCAGGACGGATAATGGCTGTGTCCTGTTTGAAGATCATATATGTAAAATTGTTGTCTGACCTCCGTCGATCCAGCCGCTCAGAGTCCGTGGTTACCATGGTTACTGCATAAGCACCTATAATGTAAACAGCTGACACAGCGGAAACCTACCGGGAGCATGGGTGTTTATGTTTTTCATTGCAAAAGAACTGTCTGTCTATGTTTCAGTGCCCTGGTCTGCCACAGTTTCCACCAGCCCCACTCCAGTCTCAGCAGTTTAGTGACCTGACTGTTCCATTTTTAACTTTTGGTGTTTCTGCCTATCACAAGATTGATAACTTCAGTCAGCACTGTAGTGCATCATTCTCACATCAGAGGGACATTTGAATACTGTTTTATACAGCATATGACTGAAAGATGAATATCAAGCAGGCATAAGTGTGATGTTTATTGAACTGAGATCTCCTACTGTCATTTCTTACGGAGAAAATACCGGAAGACAACAGATGACCACAACAAGAAGCATGGCCAACAGGGAAACAAACGCCGACACTGCGGTGCAAGTCTCGGACGACAGTACACCTAAAGCTGGGCAGACACTGTGCGATTTCTTCAGTCACGTTATTCAGCTCCTGCTCAAACTGCACGATTGACTCGCAGGGGTTAGAAGTTGGTAGGTCACGATGCAGAGTCTCACACTATACCGCCCGATGCTCTGATGCGACCTGAGTGCTCACACTGTGCCTCCATAACATGAAGGTTATAACAGAAAATCTGTCGCTCGCTCTCCCTCTCTGTCTTTCACTCACACAGACACACCACCACCATCAACTTTGCTAAATTGCTAATGAAAAACATGATCAGGCAGCTGTGATTGAGCAGCAGTGTAAATCCAACTGTTTTCACGGTTGTTGTGGTCATGATAATTTTGTGATGCCACATCAAAAAGGCTCGGATGAGGTTTCCAAAGTTCTACAAGTTGTGCCTCCATCGCTTGTGTCCAGATCACACGCTGCACAGCCGTGCTGCTCCATTTTTTTCACCGACGTTTACGTGTTTGCGCGTGAGCAGTGTGAATAGCTACGGTGACACCCTCACGAGCGATTGATGGTCGGGAGCTGGTCGTGAGGTGTTAATCACTTCTCGTTACCCCACGTATACTACACGATGCACGATGAAGGCCAAAATCGGTTCGATCACTTAAAAAACGGCTCAAAATGGGCCTAAAACTGCACAGTGTAAGCCCAGCATTAGAGCAGCAATGTTTGTTCCCCTCAGAGAAAGGGAAGAATGGGAAAAGGAAAACACCTGGCTGGAAAAAGTTAATATGGGCATGTGCAGTGAATATCAGTGCTATGTGGCCAGAAGTGATAATATAACTTATTTTGTGTAATAAACAACTGCAAGGATAGATGATTACAACAAATAGATCACTAATACATAAAAGTAATACATATTTTAATAATGATGATGAGTTAAGATGCGTAATCATGGGAACAAGCGGGTTTACAAACGGGAGCAGCTGATTAGCATTAGAAAAGCTGAAATAATACCTCAACTGAAGCCAATTGTACTAAATGCACTAAATGTGCACTGTTACAAGAATATTTTTCTTTCTATTGTTTTCTATTATTTTAAGTTTTCTGCATTTTCATCAGCGTACGAGACTCAGCAGCAGATTAGAATAACAGTTACACATTTAATAAATCACCAAATGAATACACGCAAGAAACGAGCAAACCTGTTCAATCCGAGAATTTGAGTTTGTGTTCCCTCAGCTGCAGACTCGCTGCTGTTTAAATGTTTGAGAGGAAGATTAGATATAAAGCAAACGTCAAACATAGACTCAGTCTGCGTTCACATTTGATATGAGGCCAGGACGGATAATGGCTGTGTCCTGTTTGAAGATCATATATGTAAAATTGTTGTCTGACCTCCGTCGATCCAGCCGCTCAGAGTCCGTGGTTACCATGGTTACTGCATAAGCACCTATAATGTAAACAGCTGACACAGCGGAAACCTACCGGGAGCATGGGTGTTTATGTTTTTCATTGCAAAAGAACTGTCTGTCTATGTTTCAGTGCCCTGGTCTGCCGCAGTTTCCACCAGCCCCACTCCAGTCTCAGCAGTTTAGTGACCTGACTGTTCCATTTTTAACTTTTGGTGTTTCTGCCTATCACAAGATTGATAACTTCAGTCAGCACTGTAGTGCATCATTCTCACATCAGAGGGACATTTGAATACTGTTTTATACAGCATATGACTGGAAGATGAATATCAAGCAGGCATAAGTGTGATGTTTATTGAACTGAGATCTCCTACTGTCATTTCTGTTGCTGGAGATGTCCACTCTAATTTAATTTAATTTAATTTAATTTAATTTAATTAGTTTGCTGCTTTGAATTATATGCAAACATGTCCATGTGGATTATATAAGTTGCTTGAGGAAGAGAAAATATGTTCATCAAAAGAAGACAGTTGAGGTACTCGGGGCATCTAACCAGGATTCCTCCTGGACTCCTAGGTAGGTGAGGTGTTTTTGGCCATGTCCTACTGGGAGGAGGTCTCAGCGGGCTTGGGGAATACTGTGTCCTCCAGGATGAGCTGGAAGGCATGGCTGGGTTGAAGGAAGTCTGTCAAATTGATAAGCAGAGGAAGTGGTGCAGCACCTGGTTCTGTTTGTAGAAGCTCAGATGTAGGGGCAGCCAATCAGATGAAAGCTGGCGTAAATAGAGGAGGGGTTGGGGTGGGGGCTCCAAAAGACTGTAGCATGCAAAACCACTACTTTGTACAATTTCTGTCGTCTACAGACAAAATCATCTTAACTTGTGATCTTGTAAGCTGCTGGTACTTGAGTTGTTTTATGCCTTTGAACAGAGCCTGGTGGGTATTTGGTCCTGCTTCTGGCATCAGTGCTAAGTTACACTAATCCAGCTGCTGGGTGTAATTTGTTATTAACTGGACTAGTTCATTTATCTATCTCTAGTATGCATTTGAAGAACTCATAATCTTCTGTGTTCTCCCTAGCTGCCCTGGGCTTATCCGTGGCCTTCATCTTAAAATTCAGAGACAACATGTTCCATGTGCTGACTGGCCAGTTCACTACTGTTCTGGTCACAGGCCTCTCCCTCTTCCTCTTTGACTTCCACCCTTCGCTGGACTTCTTCCTCCAGGCACCCACGGTCCTGCTGGCCATCTTTATCTACAATGCCAGCTGGCCCAAGGACCTGGAATATAGCCTGCAGCGGGAGAAACTACGGGTCATCAACGGGGAGGTGTTTGAGAGGTCAAGAGGGGTAGGAGACAAACCACAAATCCTCAGTAGTCACGCACACAAGCCCACACACTCCTTTTCCTCACACAACTTCGCTCACCTAACCCCGATGTATATCCACTTCCTCTACTCCCGCCCACATACCAAGTGCTCTGCAGGAAACTTGGCTCTTGTTTCTCTGTAATGTCATTTCTTGAGTGCAAGAGGAAACCTGATTCCCAGCTATGAAAATAGCATCCAGGCTCATGCTGGAGCCTTACTTCATAGAATTCCTTTAGTAGTCAAGTGTTTTTTGATGGAAGAAGCTATTTAACAATACAGTAGTCTGTGGGGATACTATCCTGGAATTCTTTTCATCCCCAGCGTCCTGTTCTGTATTGAAGAAACCCTGTAAATCAGGTGAAATGCCAGGTTTCAGGTGTTTGTTTCTTTGCTAGAGCACTAACAAAAATACCCTCTCCATTGGCAGCCGTGGCTTTAAAATGCACGGTACTTCCCCGGTGTTTTTCGGGGAGTAAATACTGCCCTCCACTTTCTGAAAACAGAAAAAAGATGTGCACAGTGCCTCAATGTCTGCAGATTTGTCCACTGGATTTGATCACTTGTTCATTCATTCTGATGCCTTGTCTCTTTTTTGTGTTGCAGGACAGTGAGGAGCTCGAGCTCCTGACAAAGGCAAATGCAGACAGTGTTTCTGATGAAGAGTCCTTGTAGTAATGATAGAGCTCACTCCCAAGTATCCAGAGGATACTCTGCATCTTTCCTGCTGCTGATATCGAACTGGACAATTGACTGGATGGAACATGGTCACAGATTGTCTGTGAAAGCATTTATTTGAACAGTGATAAGCAGGTAAACGGTGAAAGATACTGTTGATAGATTATATGATAGACTCCTAGAATTAAAAACAAAGTGTTTAATAACAGAATTAGCGAAATGTGTATATTTTGGAAACGTGCCTGTCTGTGGATGACTGCTGTCATTCATATGGGGGAAAGTACCAGCAACGCTGTTTGTTGGAAAATAAGTGATACTTTTGGATTCATTATGGATTCCTTTTATGGACAGTGTATTTCTTTACATGATTCCTGTTGTACATGCTGCTATTTGACTGCTTGCTGGTGCTGGACGTCTAAGGACCAGAAACTGCAGTTTCAGGATTGTTTTGATAATAGATTTGTTTGAAATTGTGGTGATTTTGAATCTTTATCCACACTATGATGAATTCAGTTTGTATTGTACTGTGGAAGAGGCAGTTTATTTTTTTATTTGTTTATTTTCTGAGCCAGAATAAGTGGCATTGACATAATTGCCACTAATGCCTGACTTTCTGTCAGCACCACAAACTCCCTGCCTCTCTTACTTGGGGCTTGAATATTTTCTTGTTAAACTGTAAAATAACATTGTCTAAAGATTGTTGTTTGTGCCATTAAAATCCTCACGTGTGAATGCATTTTCTTGTAAAATAAATGGCAAGTTGTTTTACTTCTGTGCAAGTAATGCAATTTAATACAATCGCTGATGTCTTGTCATAAATTTGTGCATTTATTTAAATACTGAGGTTTTCTGGAGGAAGACCTAAAGGGTACTAGCTGCTCTAACTCCATGTTTTTCTTCTATTACTTTGCACATGCTTGATAGCTGTTTTAGCTCCCTATCAGTTCCTTTAAGCCAACTCTTAGATAGTTTACCCACCTGCTGAATAACAGTGTTCCACACCCACTAACATTATACAGATCCAAGAGAAAAGAGACTGTAACGCAGTCTGATGTCTAAGCTTTAAATGAACAAGACTCACTTGTACATACACTTTGGCCATGTTTAATACAAACTCTGTCTCTTGCTCTATGGCAGCTGAGAGATGCTCCAGCCTCCCCATGCCCTTAATTGGATAAGTGGAAGAAAATGGGTAGGTGGATTCAAGCCCTTCTTACTCGCAAAGTGTTTTTGCAAATGTGATTGCATTGAGGGGACAGTAAGTTGAGAAGGTCTAAAACTACTGTAGATATTACAAGTACGGCAGGTTGTTTCAATCATTACATGACCACTAAAATATACTTGGAAATATTTTTCCAGTTTTGCCACTAGGGGGAGGTGTTGCTCAAAAGATTATTGCAGCGCATTGGCACTGAAAGTGAGACAAATAATTTAAAGGACCTGGTAGTAAACAAATGTTTATTTTCATATAGCCATATAGAAACAAAGAATAAATAGAAACAATGTATAGCAACAGAAACTTTACAAAAGAGAAATAATGTGATGCTTTTAATAATATTATTGGTAACTGCACTTCAAATGCAACAGATGTCCAATAAAAATGTTCTATTATCTACAAAATCAACGTGTGTGCTGAAACTATGTAAGTCTGATCTAAAAAAGCCTGTTAGAGATGACACACGATGCAATAATGTTTTAAGTTGAAATAAACAAAAAAAAACAAACCCGGCAAAAACTAAAGTACGCAATCCATTTCTGAACCTTCAGGTTCATCCATAAATTTACTGACTAACCAGATCTGACGCTGCTAAGTATAAAGCAGCGTACTATGCTATATAGGGAATGTTAAAGAACTGGATATGTGAAAGCATTTTTCTTCCCTTCACTAAGTGCTACAAAATAGTCGTCTGTGCCAACTGCCCGGTGGGAGATGGGAAAGACACACAAAGGTTTTGGGCCAAAGGAAGGTAGCACCAAGGACCAGCTGCAGGCCAGTGTGCATCATTGGAATGCACGCACCTTTTATCACCATACCCCTGGTGATAGCCATCCTGATAACCGTGTTCGTTGATGGTAACCATAGCCACCATATTAGTCTTCAGGGCAGCGCATGCGAAGCCACTGCTGGATGGCCATCTCCTGTCTGCGGAGCTGCATAGCAGGCACGTGCAGAGGGGGGGGGGGGGCTAGAGGGGCTTGAGCACCCGCCCCTTTCCTGATGGGTGCCCAAAGTGCCCTTTTGTTGAGGCAACTTTTTAAAAAAATATATATATATTTTTTTTTTTAATGTGTGTGTGCGGAGTCCTGTCTGTGCCCCTCAACAATAATATTTAACTATTAATCACAGTTTTGCTAAATAAAAGGATCTGGCTTGCATCAGTCACATGATCACATTTAACCAATGATCGCCCTTGACGGCAGAACGCGCTGGTTACGAGCCGGGAACGAGCTCACAAAGAGCACGCGCATTTTTAGCGGTCCGGAGCTGTAGGAGAAACACAAGTTAACTCAGAGACACAGACTGATGCGACACAACCAGTAAGTAGGTGTACAGCGTGCACTGTAGTGTGTAGCACACAGGAGTATTAGCTTATTAGCTTAAATGCATATACTATTATACGAAATGCATATACTATTATATATTGTACATATATTTATTAGTTTCAGATGTAGCCATTCTTGTATTTTGCTTGTTTACATTATTGTATTTTGCACAACTCTGTTGCTTGTGAAGCTCGCACACAAGAATTTCACTCACATGTGCTTTACCAGTGTACCTGCACATGTGATGTGACAATAAAAGTGATTTGATTTGATTTGATTTTTGATTTATTACGTACACGTTGGTAAGCTGTCTTGTTGCAACTGACGAACTGAAACAAACGAGCGTGCTGTGTGTGCAACAGCGCGACAAACATTACCTGTCCTTTTATTAACTGCACATGTAGTGCTGGTCACAGCTGCTGGCTACCTGTGTAAGGCTGTCATGGGTCTGTAGCTCTGTCACCGTTTTAGGGAACATATTTAGTTTTAAAGTAAGTTTCCGGGCTTTTCCTGCCTTTCTGGAGGGATTATATTTCACTAAAAAACAATTTAATATGCATGTCCACATAATTATGCATTATTATAATTATAATATATTAAAAACACACGCTGTATTTTAAAGAACATACATTAAGAAGCAGATTATATTAGATTTATATTTTAAATAAGACAAAAGTTGGATTTTACAGCAGTAAAATTATTGTATCTCTACAGTTTAAACATGTAATAAGCTTTGCCCTGCACAGAGTGGATAGTGAAACAAATGGAATCATCATAATGACATTATTTCATATTTATTACTTCCCCCTCCTCATTGCTTTATTATTGTAACTCTAGTAATAAATAATAATGTAAGGATTCTGGATCAGCACCATGATGCCCATAGTATATACAGTATTCTGAAGAAGGACATGAGGAGGAAACAGCAGGAGCTGTGTGAAGCTACTAAAGGCAGTGCTATAACATTTTTCTGTCATCATTTTATTATAGATTAAGTGCAAGAGTTGTTAGGTGTGGATGATTAGATTATAGTTTATTGCAATAGCAAGTTGTGCCTTGTTCTCACATAGCAAGTGGAGAGTGATATATGAAATGATGGAAGGAAGAAGAAGGAAGAGTGATTCACAGGCAGAGCCTAAATGATTTCTCACAGTTTTTTGTTGCCTTATGGTTCCAAGCGCTGTCACCAATCTTTGCATTTTGTTATTATCTCATGACACTTGTTTAATCAGCTACCATCTCTCCTCTGGACTTTTTAATGTCTACAGTCTCAGATCAACACAGCCCTGCCCTTCCCATATTAGATTCTTGATGAATGTGTGTTGTTGTTATTCAGCCTGGTTCAATGTGCCCCTTTTTAACTTTGAGCACCCGCCCCTTTAAACCTCTCTGCACGGCCCTGCTGCATAGAGTCTACAAGGTCATAGATAATGGCCATGGACCACATGGGTGAGGGGTACCAGCACTTAACATTGCCGTCCTTCCCCACCAGCAGCATGGAGAAGTATTCTGGGCTGATTTGGAAGTAGTTTCTCATGTCCTTCACGAGGGTAGCTGAGAGCCCTTCACGCTCCACGGTAGCACTCCCTGGATGGACCAGAGGATCAGGTTAGGAACAACCTATTAAAGAGTGAATTTCACAATAGATGTAGCACATCGACATTTTCCTCTTCCTCTAAACTTATCACACTGAACTCAGATACCAAAAAAGTAGAGACCTTAGCTTTCAGAAAATATATCTGTTCACTATTTTGTATTAAAAATTCTTACCATTGATAGGATAGAGCTCCAAGACTCCGCCCATATCTGGCAACTGTGTGCCAACCAGCTTCAGAATGGCGATGTGCCTCATGCCTGTGTAACCATGGCAACCTTTTTTTGAAAAGACATCAGAATGAGGCAAACAATTTTTAGACAACAGCATGACTTCAAATGAGAACAGCAGTATGCTATCAAAGTTTACCTTGGACTATGACCCTGACTGACATGACCAGAAGAGCCTCGGCAAGCAGATTTACAGATGCTGGGAGGAAGTCATACTTGTTTTCTGCAAACAGAACAAAATGTGAAGACACGTACTGAGCAAGCTGCCAACACATCACTGTAATGCACGCCAGAAAAATTAACACTGTTTTTTAAATCTATTTATCCAGATGTGAAAAATAAAAGTTGTGTGCATGTGTTTACTGTCAGGTAATCACCGGCACTGGCAGACATTTTCAGAAGTAGGATGCGGCTGGTCCCCAATGTTACAAAGCCTAGCCTGAGAGCAAGAATGTAGGCTGATGAGCCGGAGCACAGCCTGGGGCACAAGGGCACATGGCTGCGACTGGAAATGGATCCAGCCAAACCTGCTGGAATACATACAAACATGCACGCACACATGTTTATCAGACTTCCCCTTTACATTATGATTATTATACTGCCAAAGAATTTTTTAAAACTGTTGTGTGTGTCTCAGAAAGGTTTTAAAAAGACAACATTGACAGGATGTAAGTGTGAACTAAAACTTGCAGAAATAATGATCAAATACAAGACACTAAAAATAACACTGCGGGTTAATTTGGTTAAAAGAATATCACTCTGATTATGTTGTGTGAGCCGTTTAGAGATATGTGGTGGCTTTTCCTTTAATGGCTCATCTGTGAAACAGCTTATGAGGAGAAACAACTCAGTATAATGCAATACAAAGATGACCGTGTCATTGAGACTATATACCCCTTATCTTGTATATCAATATTCAGTAAGATGACCTTTATATTCCAAGAAATCTATGTATCAGGCAAGCTTTCAGGTCAATTCTTTAAGTAATCCAAGAGTTTTATGTGGATGTTGGCTGTTTTTGTTTATTCTCTGTCAAACTATGACTCAATAAGCACTGTTGCAACAGGGCTCACAGGGATTTTCAGTCTGGTTATTGTGTCATTTGGCATACCATAACATTTTCTTCCAATTTCTCTTCCTTAACAGTAATTTTTTGACAGCCACCCTCACAATGACACCATTTCTGATGTGGCTTCAGTAAGCAGTATATGGATCAACTGCAAGCCCAGATGCATCTCTCAGGTCCTGTGTCAGGTCTTTGCTGCATTTTTTCACCCTGATTTTTCACACTTCAAAAGCTTCAGGAGGTTTTTGCTCAGCGCAGCATCAGCACCACGGAAATACACGGATAAACTGAGCAGATATTTGAAGTTTACACAGCTACATTCTCGCCTGAAAATATGTTAAACGTTTATTTTGTGACCCAGAAAGAATAATAAGGGTAACATTAAAATTAACTAGCTGCCGCCATTGTTGGAAACTGAGCAGGGCTGCGCTACGAATTCTGGGACAAGGCTTCCTCTTCTTCAAGGTTTAACGGCAGCTGGCATCCTTGTACATGCACTGCTGCCATCTTCTGCTTCAGTCCGTTATTACACCCTTAAATACTACTACTTATTCCTGCGTCTTTTGGGATCTTACAAAGCTTCAAACGACACATCAACTATTAAATTAGTCGTCGACGATTTTGATAGTCGACTAATCGTGGCAGCCCTAGTCCAAATCAGTCTTCCAGCATGATGATGACCTAAAACATACCGGCCAAAGAAGTAGTACATTAAGGTCATTGAGTGGTCTAGTCAGTTTCCAGACCTCAATTGTATAGAAAACCTGTGGAGGGAGCTTAAGCTTTGAGTTCCCAAGTGGCAACTGAGAAACCTAAAGGACTTAGTTTCTGTAAAAAGGACCGGGCCAAAATCACTCCAGAGATGTGTGCAAACCTGGTGACAGACTATACGGCTGTACTGGCCAAGAGTTCCTTCACAAAGTACCCACTTGTGTTTTACTTTTGTATCAAATACTTTTTTCACTCAGTGACATGTGAATCCATTCATAACTCTGATATAATGTTTTTTTTTCTATATTTGTTAAAATAAAACTGCCATTAAAAATTAGACTTCATTTCTGTGTAAGTGAGCAAACGTATAAATTCAGCAGGATCAAATAATTTTCCCCGACTGTGTAAATGTCACTGACTTTGGCATTGTGTTGGTCATGCCTGATTGTTTTTCTTTGTGCTTTAGGGGATCATCAGAGTGCCTGCTCCCTGCCAGTACGCCCACAAGTTGGCTTTCCTTGTGGGTCAGAGCATCCACAAAGAGCCCAATATGAAACTGGATGACCAGCTTTTCTACCTTTAAAGATAAAAAGGCCCAGTTTGCATAGGAAATCTTATTTACTCATTTTTGTTGTTTGAGCTTAGTTGTTGTTGTTGTTTTGGAGGCAAATTGAATGCAATCAGTTATACTTTGAGGATCTGTTTGGGTTTAAGTGATGGGAAAAGTCTGTATTTGTTGAGTATCTATAATCTTTGGTTTTGTTATATTTGAGACTTTTATTGTCATCATTTGCAGCACAAGATTTAGACCTAGATGCTGTCTCTCACTTTCTGCATTCAATTAATCAATAAATCTGAGTTTGTAATTCCTGGCATTTCAAAGCAAGTCAGTCCAATATTACATTACAAAATATCAAATTTTGTTTGTTTTTTTTTATATAAAAGATTGCACATGCACACCCACACAATAATTTGTAACCATCAATATAGGCTGATAATTCTTATCATAAAGCTAGCACACAGTTGCAGACTTTTAAACAATATGGTCTTCAAGACACCATGGGGAAAGCTTAAACTGTTTGATTATAAATTGCCAGAGAGATACTCCCTACAGTATGTGACAAAATTTAATCGATTTGATTGATGGCCCTAATCATGACCTTTTGACCTCCCCCCTCCCCCCGGAAGTGTGTAATAAGCGTGACGAATTGCATCCGGAGAAGGGAGGGGTGGGAAACCCCCGGCATCCGGAGAAGGGAGGGGAAACCTGTTGTTGGAAAAAAAAGAAAAAAGTTTTTAGAGGGAGGGAGGGTCTGCAGCATGGGAGCGGAATAAAAGCAGAGCGGTGATGCAGCAGCTGATTCTGTGCTGTATAGAGAGACAGAGCGGCAGTTAGTTTTCCACAAACTCATAGTTTGAATTCTGTTTCAATATTTTGTCAATTTTCTCTGTATTTTTTTTTTTTTTTTTTTTTTTTTTACAATAGCGGATGTAATTTTACTTTCTTAAGCTGCACCGGCGCGTGTAATGGGAAAAAAGAGTGACTTCTTATTGCCTGTAGAGAACCGTTTCTTTCAATAGTATTTTATTTTCCTATAATACAGACGCAGTAAAAAACCTTTAAGATACACCATAGCTTGTGATGAAAAGAAGAACTTTCTATCCGTTTGTAACCTACAGGCTGCCTACCTCGTATGTGTAAAAATGAATAAATATCCCTTAGTGAATACTACTTTTCCTTTTGATAGTCCCTTTTACAAGTGACTGAAAAACAAACCATAATTGCCGTGACAGGCGATCTTGTTACACACACACACACACACACACACACACACACCCCGCGGGTCAAGGAGGAATGAGACAGCAGATATCAGTTTTTTCTCAATGCTTATAACCTATATT
Organism: Copadichromis virginalis; assembly: GCF_057382275.1. Taxonomy (NCBI): domain Eukaryota; kingdom Metazoa; phylum Chordata; class Actinopteri; order Cichliformes; family Cichlidae; genus Copadichromis; species Copadichromis virginalis. The sequence continues at coordinate 7,799,681 of NC_140633.1, forward strand.
GCGCCCCCCAAAAAAAATATTATTATTATTATTAAAACATCTATATGAGGTAGGTTTTGCGCAGCCTGCTCCTTGGTAGAGTTTTTTTCTTCATTACTTTTAGCTACTTTTACAATGGGTTTTCTCAATAGACAGAAAATGATGACACTGAGGAGTCAACAGCCGATATTATCATTGCTTGTAACCCGGTAAATAATTTCGTACATCTCCTCCCCTAAAATAAGCCTTAGTGGAAAAAAGCTCATATTCGAATAAGTTTATTAAAGCACCCCCTCTGTGGGAAAGAGTTTTTTTTCTCAGAGTCAAGTTTAAACCATGAGGCGAGTTTTGTCAACAGGAGGCGAACAAGAACAACTGTTGCCCATAAGGTAAAACAAATATCCGCCTCTAAGTCGTATTTTACCGTTGCAGAATGCGGAAAACAGACAGCCCTCACAAGAAGGTATTCAAAAAAAGGAAATTGGATACCTCAACTCTCCCGACTGCACACACACACACACACACACACACACACACACACACACACAGAGAGAGAGAGAGAGACCCGAAGGATGAGGAAAAAAAAAAAACCCTCTCTAACTGACAATATTGTCAAGAGAAAGATGCGAAAAAACAGATGCCTCGCTAGACGAGGATAAAATGAGAGAAGAAACGGGAGGGGAGTCAAAAGAGCCGATATCTGCTCGGCCCCTACTATGAAAGTTCTACCAATCGCGAGGAAGAATCCGTGAATATTATGTCAGCATCCCGTTCAAACAACGCCGCCGATCAGAGCGCCAGGGCCATCTCGCCAGATCTGTTCGTACCTCACCCCGGTAAGTTTTTTTTTTTTTTTTTTTCTTTACGACTTTAAATTATATATCAACAGAGATGTCAATAATTTGATTACTTTCTTTTAGATTTCTACATCAATGATTTCACGCAAGTGGACTACGGTACGATTAAATAAGTATATATCATTTTTTTAAATAAGTTTAGATAGACTTGTTTTATCAAAAAATCTGATACTTACAGAAGCTATCGATAGTGCGGAGAGTAGCAGCATAAATCCGGCCGTTTTCCGTGCCGAATTAGACGCCATACTACCCGCAGAACCTCCACTGCCGCCGCGGGGAAAAGAAGAACAAGAAGACGACGTTATTTTCGTCTCCGCATACCGGGAGAACTGCGGAGAAATAAGTTTTAAAACCGAAGGTAAACAATATGTTGCATTATCCGCCATTTTTTGAATAACAGGATGTGACGGAGTAATCCAAGTGTGTTATACCGCCCCTCCCGACCCGGAGCAGATTTTTAAAAGTTTGTTTTATTTCTCGACAGCGGTAATCGAGAATATACAGACCCCGCCGCCGGGCTGTTGTTGCTGACATAGGTAGTTGCTTTATTTTGTCACAAAGCTCTTCTTTTTGTTTACCCTCAAGTAATGTTTCTGCTACTGCACTCATGCACTCTTTGACAACACCTGCATCTGCAAAGGGCTTTTTGTGTTGACCTAAAATCCAAGCAACTCTGAGGGAACATTCATGAGCATGTTGTTGGGCGGTGAAAGAACTGGTTAAGATCCTTGTGGATTGATCATATTGGGCTCTGAGACTGCTAATTTTCTGGGACCTGAGTTCAGACTGGGGTGGGTATAATTGTTCAAAAGCTTTGTGCTTTGTCTCATAGTGGCGTTTGACATTGCCACTTTTAATCAGTGCCACGGTTTCTGAACATATGAGACACACTGGTTTGCTGCTTGCGGCCGGAAGAATGAACATATTGTGGCGGACCACCAGGTGGCTCCACTCACACCCAAGTTGAAGGGAAGTGTTGGGGTGGAGATTTTGGCACTTACTATATGTGAAGTTCTGAGAGTCAGTTAATAAAGTTGGAGTGAGACACTGAGACCTCTCCTGTCGTTATTACATACCTCCACATTGGTGACCCCTGTAGCGAACATGCTAAGGCTCGACGACGAAGCCAGCTCCGGCCTGGAAGCATCGGACCGCCGGACTTTCACCTCCGCCAATGGCTGCGTTTGCTGTGGCGCTTAAATTGCCGGATTTTTGGCTTCACGATCCTCCTTCATGGTTCGTGCACGTAGAAGCTCAGTTTGCTCTTCGTGGAGTTTCAGCCGACGATACTAAATACCACCATGTGGTGGCCTCACTTGACCCGCTGTCAACCCGCCGCGTGATGACTCTCGTCCGGGACTCCCCAGCCCAAGGCAAGTATGCCGCCCTCAAGGCGCTGCTGCTGCGGCGTTACTCCCTCTCTGATGCTGAGCGGGCCGAGAAACTCCTTTCCCTCACGGGCCTGGGCGACGGCACCGCTCTCGAGCTCATGGAGAGCATGCTGTCCTTGCTGGGCGCGGATGACGGAGGATTTCTCTTCACCCACCTCTTTCTCCGACAGCTGCCGGCTCCAATGCGCGCTGGCCTTGCCAACTCCCCGCTATTGGCCACGAAGGATTACCGCTCCCTTGCGGAAGAGGCGGATCGCATCCTCCTGGCTACCAGGACTTTCGGCGTCCAGGCGATTGTTCAGAACTCACCAGCGTTTTCCCCCGCCCCCTCACCGATGCCCCAGGGGCCCTCCGAGTCGGAGGGAGCATTCCGGAGCATTCCGGGAGCATTCCGGCCACCGTGGACGAGTCGTCCACGGTGGCCGGAATCGCTGCACAGCGGCACCGCGGAAAAGGGCTTTGTTTTTATCACCAGCGTTTTGGAGCGAAGGCACGGCGCTGTCTCCCGCCTTGCAGTTTCCAGACCCAGGGAAACGGGCATGTCAGCGCTCTGTAGCAGCCGCGACCGCTGGCAAGGAAAGGCTGCTTTTCTTAGAGGGCTCATGCTCGGGGAGGCGTTTCCTGGTGGACTCCGGCTCACAGAAGAGCCTTCTTCCCCCGGCTGGCTCGGACAGGCTAGCTGAGGGCTGCGGGCCATTGCTAACAGCGGATAATGGCTCTCCCATCAAAACCTTTCGGTGAAAGGTTGGTGACTGTTTGCTTTCATGACCGTGACTTTCAGTGGAACTTTGTTGTTGCTGCTATAATAGGCGCTGATTTTCTTTGTGCTCACGGACTGCTGGTTGATGTTGCTAACAGATGTTTAATTGATGCTGTGTTATTTTCCTCATTACCTGTTTGACTCAGGGTGCTCAGCCCGTGGTACATGCTAACTCAGTAGATTTGGGTGACGTTTTTCAGTGTTTGCTTTCTGAGTTTCCCTCACTCACTGTCCCCACTTTCTCGAGCACGGTGACGAAGCATGGGTGGAGCATTACATAACTACAGTAGGGCCCCTGGTGTTCGCGCGCGCGCGCCGCCTCAACCCTGCCAAACTGGCTGTCGCTCGGGAAGAATTTGCCACCATGGAGCGCCTGGGCATCGTGCAGCATTCGAACAGTGCCTGGGCTTCTCCGTTACACATGGTGCCTAAATCTGATGGTCGGTGGCGACCTTGTGGGGATTTCCGCCGTCTTAATAATGTCACAGAGAACGATCGTTATCCCATTCCCCACATCCAAGATTTTTCCGCCCATCTTGCGGGGACCTCGGTTTTTTCGAAGATCGATTTGGTACGGGGATATCACCAGGTTCCCGGGCGCGGGGAGGATGTCCCCAAAACCGCCGTAATTACACCTTTCGGCCTTTTCGAGTTTCTGCGCATGCCGTTTGGCCTGAAAGGTGCCACCCAAACCTTCCAGCGGTTGATGGACTCGGTCTTGCGCGGGCTGCCCTTTGTTTTTGTATATCTTGATGATATACTGGTGGCCAGCAGCTCGAAGGAGCAGCACATGTTCCATCTGCGTCAGGTTTTTCAGCGTTTGGCGGAGCATGGACTGATTATTAATCCGTCTAAATGCCAGTTTGGGTTGCCCGTTCTCGATTTCCTTGGGCACCGTGTTTCCGCCGAGGGCGCGGTTCCGTTGCCTGACAACGTCCAAGCTGTTTCGGAATTTCCGCATCCCACGAATGTTAAGGCACTGCAGGAATTTTTGGGGATGGTGAATTTTTACAACCGTTTTCTCCCCAGAGCGGCACATCTGCTGAAGCCCCTTTATGGCGCGTTAAAAGGTAAGAAAGCTAATGACTCCGTTGACTGGTTTCCGGAAAGAATCCAAGCGTTTTCTGATGCTAAGTCAGCGTTAGCTGATGCTGCCCTTCTGGCCCACCCATCCCCCTCAGCGCCGATTGCGTTGACCACCGATGCGTCGGACATAGCGGTGGGTGCGGTGCTGGAACAGCGAATCTTGGGTGTCTGGCAACCGCTCGCCTTTTTCAGCCGTACGCTACGTGACAGCGAACGCAATTACAGCGTTTTTGACAGGGAGCTACTGGCGCTCCACCTGGCGACTCGTCATTTCCGTTTTTTTCTCGAGGATCGTCACTTTACCGCATACGTGGACCAGAAACCCTTGACGTTTGCCATGTCCAAGGTTTCTGATCCATGGAGTGCACGCCAGCAGCGCCAGTTGGCAGCCATTTCTGAGTTTACCACGGACATTCGGCACGTGGCTGGTAAACCCAATCATGTGGCTGACTGTTTGTCCCGTGCGCTGGTTTCTCCCGTCTTTCTCGGCATAGACTACTCCGCCATGGCTGCCGATCAGAGCGGTGACATCCTCGCGCTTAAATCCACCCAGACGGGCCTCATACTAGAGGACAGAACCATGCAGGACGGTGGTCCCCTCCTCGTCTGTGACGTTTCCACCGGCCGCCTTCGCCCAGTGGTTCCCGCTTCCTGGCGTCGTCAAGTTTTTGACTCGGTACATGCTCTCTCTCATCCAGGGGTCCGGGCCTCTGTTAAACTGGTCAGCTCTAAATTTGTTTGGCCAGGCCTTTGCAAATCTGTTAAGGAATGGGCGTCGGCGTGCATTCCCTGCCAGCGCGCGAAGGTTCATAAACACACCAAGGCACCCCTGGAGCCGTTCTTCATACCCGGCAAACGTTTCGATCATGTGTATGTTGATCTGGTGGGTCCTCTGCCGCAGTCACAAGGTTTTACGCACCTTTTGACTGTTGTTGACCGGACCACCAGGTGGCCGGAGGCGGTCCCCCTGGCGTCCACTACCGCAGAAGTGGTGGCCAAGGTGTTTTTGTCAACCTGGGTCTCGTGTTTTGGCCCACCCGCGGACATTGCGTCAGACAGAGGCCCCCAGTTCATTTCCGAGCTTTGGTTGGCCATGGCTGATGGACTGGGGGCTAAAGTCCACCGCACAACCGCATACAACCCGCAAGCTAATGGGATGTGTGAACGGTTACACCGGTCGCTTAAGGCTGCTTTTCACACCTCCTTAAAGGATGGCAATTGGGTTGACCGCCTCCCGTGGGTTTTGCTTGGGCTGCGCTCTGCGGTTAAGGAGCTTCCCCAGCTGAGCTAGTGTTTGGTCAGCCCCTCCGCATGCCTGGAGAATTCTTGCCCGAAAATCCTCCTCCCTGCTTCGATCCATCGGTGCTATCTCTCAACCCGCGTTTGCACTCGCTTCGGGTTCCTGGTCCGGTGCGCCATTGCGTGCCTGACACCTTTGTTCCAAAGACTTTAGAGACTGCTAAGTTTGTTTTTGTCAGGCACGATGCCCACAGGACAATGCTGCGGCCGCTGTATGACGGCCCATTCAGGGTTATTGAACCGGGCCAGAAACATTTTGTTTTGGATTTTGGGGGTCGAAGGGAGACTGTGTGTGTTGACAGACTTAAACCTGCACATGTTCTTCCGGACAGTAATGTAGTGCCGGCCCAGGCCCCTCGCCGTGGCCGTCCTCCTTCGATGGGGTTGACAGACTCTGGTTTTCCCCCCAGGACTACCCCCGGACCACCGGCGTTTGAGCCTCCTCCTGCCTTTCCTGCTCGCCTTCACCAGCCTCGTTCACAGGATGGACCTTCCTCTGCCTGTTCTCTCCCTCCCAGGTTCAGTCGTTTGGGTCGTTTGCTTAGACCCAGGGTCCTGGACTGAATAGAGACCTAACTGTGTGTTCAGGGGGGGGGGGGGGGGGGGGGGTATGTGTGGCGGACCACCAGGTGGCTCCACTCACACCCAAGTTGAAGGGAAGTGTTGGGGTGGAGATTTTGGCGCTTACTATATGTGAAGTTCTGAGAGTCAGTTAATAAAGTTGGAGTGAGACACTGAGACCTCTCCTGTCGTTATTACATACCTGTCGGTCCATTCAGTCTTGAAAGTTCTATTTTCAATGTCTACTTTTCTCTTTTTTGAAAGCGCCATGGTTGTTTTACCTCTTGTGACTCCCACTCACATCTTGTCTCACTGTATCGTTAATCGTCTCGCTTGTCATTCGCCTCTCACCGTCTCTTTCCTCTGTCTGTCTGTGTCTGCACTCAGCGTTGCGATCGCCTTGAATGCGCAGATGTGATTGGCTAAGTAGTGTCACGTGGGTGGCTTAACTCGCACACCATTGGTTTGTATGTTCCCTGGTCTAATACAATGTAACGTTACCGCTTAAAATTGAATCGCCGGTCAAAATTAAATATAATTTAATATTTTGTTAACTATAGGTCCGGGTCCATATAGGATGGCGACTGGGTCCTGACCGCGTGAGGCATCCAGAAGACGTTTCAACAATCAGCTCATCTTTGGGTCTGCTGATGTCCAGAACATAGTTGAGCTAAAAAAACAGAGTTGTCATAGACTGTGGATGACAAAATCAGATAAGCACTAAAAGTTGCACTTTGCGACATCTGAAAACTTTAACATACAAGCTACAAGCTACAACATACACCATGATGAACGGCTGGCCAAAATGTTCTCAGGCTTTGTCAGAGCTTCGCACGGTGGTCCACACACGTCAGGAAAAGTTGCATCTGTTGACCTTCTATAGGGAGTGCAGAATTATTAGGCAAGTTGTATTTTTGAGGACTAATTTTATTATTGAACAACAACCATGTTCTCAATGAACCCAAAAAACTCATTAATATCAAAGCTGAATGTTTTTGGAAGTAGTTTTTAGTTTGTTTTTAGTTTTAGCTATTTTAGGGGGATATCTGTGTGTGCAGGTGACTATTACTGTGCATAATTATTAGGCAACTTAACAAAAAACAAATATATACCCATTTCAATTATTTATTTTTACCAGTGAAACCAATATAACATTTCCACATTCACAAATACACATTTCTGACATTCAAAAACAAAACATAAACAAATCAGCGACCAATATAGCCACCTTTCTTTGCAAGGACACTCAAAAGCCTGCCATCCATGGATTCTGTCAGTGTTTTGATCTGTTCACCATCAACATTGCGTGCAGCAGCAACCACAGCCTCCCAGACACTGTTCAGAGAGGTGTACTGTTTTCCCTCCTTGTAAATCTCACATTTGATGATGGACCACAGGTTCTCAATGGGGTTCAGATCAGGTGAACAAGGTGGCCATGTCATTAGTTTTTCTTCTTTTATACCCTTTCTTGCCAGCCACGCTGTGGAGTACTTGGACGCGTGTGATGGAGCATTGTCCTGCATGAAAATCATGTTTTTCTTGAAGGATGCAGACTTCTTCCTGTACCACTGCTTGAAGATGGTGTCTTCCAGAAACTGGCAGTAGGACTGGGAGTTGAGCTTGACTCCATCCTCAACCCGAAAAGGCCCCACAAGCTCATCTTTGATGATACCAGCCCAAACCAGTACTCCACCTCCACCTTGCTGGTGTGATACCCACTAATGTGTGATCACATTTATGTGAATTAATTTAAGTAATTTCACTTTCAATGTAAGTGATATTTCCATTTGGAAATGCCCTAAATAACTACAGTAATTGTAACAGGAAACTTGGTAACTACCCTGGGATGTTTGTAGCGGACGCTTCATTTTTATACCAATAGGTGGCAGTGTGAGACCATGGTTTGGCCTGTTGTTAGCAGCCTGAAGCGCATGGTCCGCGCTGTTTTCTCATAATGGCGGAGTATTCAGGAAACGGCAAGCCAAGTCTCTCTGTCTGATCATTTCTTTCCTGTTTACAGGACACATATATAGCTGTCTACAGGTGCTGCCACCCGGTACCTGTAACAGTTTTCTGGGGGCTCGTCCGGGATCAGTCCTGCCTTTGAGGCTGGGAGCTGATCCAGTAATACCGGTACTTTGGGCCAAGAGTGGCAAGAAAACACCAACAACTCCAGTCTGCTGGTTGTTACCGACACCTCCTGCTGCTGCCTGATGGAGAATAGATGCTACTAATTGTGCAGGAAATGCATTGGCCATGTGTCACAACTAGCACAATGGACAAGAAGTAAGGAAAAAGACAAATAAGGACTGCTTGGTGCTGCTTGGTGCTCGGACCATCGCCCATCAAGGCAAAAACTGTACGAAAGCTGACATTGTGTGACCCACTGCAAGGGATAGGGAAGCAACCATAGCGGAAGGTGAGAGGAGGAGCTTGGTGTGGGCCATCAAGAAAGACCTTCTCGCCCTCTCTGCTGATGAACTGTTCCAGATTGCCAAATCTCTGGGTCCAGTGCCAGGAGTGGATCAGTCTTGCCTTAAGTCAGGGGATGAAGACAGTTGCTTCGAGTACATCAGTGGTTTCATGTGCAGTAAGGCTTTATTAGAGTCAGAAGATCAGGGCATGTCACACTTATTGTCACTGAAAGATGTTGTTGATGCTGTTACCCAGGGTCATGTTTCTGATTTGCAGATACAGGCTGCCACTGGTAATGATTCATGTGATCTATGTCCAAATGCTCAGCCTCATGATGTCAGTGTTGAAGTGAGTCCAACTAATGCAATGTTTTTAGAAGATGGTCATAATAGTGGTACAGAAGTAACTGACAGTGTGACCCAGAATACCAGCTCTACTGCTGTTTCCCAACGTGATATAGAACTGCAAAAAATACTCTTCAGTTACGAAGAGCTCTCTAAGAAAATTAAGCAGTACATGCCCACATCAGGCTCAAAGAGGAAAACAGATTCGGACAGGTTCATGGCAGGTGAGACTGGACACTTAACCCAAATCACCTGACCCGCTGGAATGAGGGTGTCATACCTGCCAGTCCGCAGACGTCCACATTGTGCAGGGGCTTCATCAGCCTTGATGAGGTTTACCAGGAGCTCTGCCTTTTTTGTTGGTATTGACATGGCATTGCAAAGCAGGGTGACGAGAGTTGGCATGAACCGTCCTGGTTGTTCCTGCACAAGTTCCTCCATCACATTGAAACCCAGCAGCGGTCTCTCCAAAACAAAACTGCTTACAAGAAAAGGCACAGTTATTGACAAATTAGGGTCTTCATTCCCTCTCAAATTAACTGTGATTGGCACCCAGCCATCAAATGGGAGAGTGTCACCATTCACAGCACGGACTTTTAACTCTTCTTCAGTATCAATGACTTCATCAAGTGACCTTACAGGTGTATCTGGTAGATATTTATTTATCACTCTCTTTCAATCATGCTCACTTGAGCTCCCGTGTCCAACAAAGCACTAACTGCTAAACCATTTAGATGGCACTGGGTGAGAGCTTTTTTTCCAATTAGTTTGGCTAATTTTTCACTTTTACTGTTGGTTGAACTGCCAAGAAGTATAGCAGATTTATTTTCTTGGTTATTCTGTCTCTGGGTTGGCACTACATTATGTTTGGTGTCAGCGTCACATTTTGCCAAACTTACAGCAACAGTCTCACTAGTACTACATAGGTCAGATTGGGACGGAGCGTGGGACACGGTTTGTCCCGTGACAGGGACCGGCTCCCGTTTCCCTGACGTATTGTTTTCTTCATGCAGCCAACTGCGCGGTGGCCTTCCTGGGGAAAACCTACTCATCCATCCCTAAGCCACTTTTTAAAGAGGTTAAAGAGTACATACAAGAACTTTTGGTAAAAGGCTGGATAGTAAAGTCTCAGTCCCCGTACGCCGCCCCAGTCGTCTGTGTCAGAAAGAAAGATGGCAGTTTACGCTTATGCATAGACTATCGCCTTCTGAACAAAAAGACTGTTCCCGATCGACACCCACTGCCCAGGATACAGGATCTGATTGATACTCTGGGTGGGTACTCGTGGTTTAGCATCTTAGACCAAGGAAAAGCTTACCACCAGGGCTTTGTAGCTGAGGGCTCTCGCCACCTCACTGCCTTCGTAACACCATGGGGTCTTTATGAATGGGTTCGCATCCCATTTGGTCTCACAAATGCCCCAGCTGCTTTTCAGCGGCGCATGGAAGAGATGCTTGGCTCTCTTAGAGATGAATGTTGCGTCCCATACCTCGACGATGTACTTTGCTATGCAAAAACATTTGACGACCATGTTGAGACTAGAGATGGACCGATCCGATATTACGTATCCGTATCGGTCCGATACTGACCTAAATTACTGGATCGGATATCGGAGAAAAATAAAAAATGTAATCCGATCCATTAAATATCACGAAAGCACCTCACAAAACTTGCAACACGCCGTAACTCACCTCAGAACGTTAGCACGTCGGAGCAGTATGTCTCATGTGATAGAGCGGCTGTGGCATGCGGGACCTGTCGGTGGTCTGGATAGCATTTGGAGCTTAGCTAGCAACCTCCGACAAAGTTATCCCCGAGAGAAGTACAGCAAGTGTGTAAGTCCATCTCTGAATGTTTGTAAAGCATTCCCGCGTTAAGCTTAACAAGCGACTGCCTCTTCTTGCTGCTACTTTAATCATGAAACTGCTTAATGATCAGCTGATCGGCTTTTCTGTCGTGAGTCCGTCTCTCTGGTTTGTTTTTGGCCCACTTTGCACCAGAAAGAGGAAACCAGCGGCTGAACAACAGCAGCACGTTTAAGCTTGATAAGCTGTTGTTAGAATGTATTTAACATTACTTTCTACACCAGGATCTTTTTCTACGTAGCTGACGCTGGTAACTGTGCAGGGGCGGATCTAGCAAAGTTTAGCCAGGGGGGCCGATAGGGCATTAACAGGGAAAAGGGGCACAAAGACATACTTTTCTTTCTTATTCTCATTTAAAATGTCTAGCTTTTAATAAATAATTATCTGACACCCAAAGTTTTAATTTGATGTAAAAGGAATAGAAGTCAATTACTGTATATAGTGACTATTAAGTCTAATATATATACCCTAGTAAGCTATAGTACTTTTTCCTTTGGGAAGGTACCATCTGTGCAGTCTGCAATTTTGTTGAAGAAAGATGTTGAATCTATTTAATATTTCTTGAAAAATAATTGATTTCTGTGCATTTTATTTCACACTGCATCAAAGTAAGGTTGATTACGTCGATTAAGCATCATGAGGTGGAGCATGAGGGGTGGTTCCCTATTTTTTATTTATTTATTTTTGTTGTTGCTGGGAGTTGGAACCCTATTAGTTAGGTTGCTTAATATTTCTGCTAAGTACTCTTTAAAATACCAGAATAGGGAGGATGGTGTAGGTTTAAGTTTATTAGATTGATCAGTATTGCTGAACTATGAAATATTTTTTTTTGCATACAGGTATAACAGAATAGCTTTAGTGTAGTTGTTGTTTTAAACTTGAGTATGAACTTATACAAAATGC